>NC_082713.1:52176863-52476863 GCF_030144855.1 Hypanus sabinus
TGTACAATACATGTCCGTGGGCAACATCTGTAGAACAAAGTTTTAACCTGACTGGCACGCGTTTCCTTGGGTGCTCATGGAATATCCTATAAAGCAGTTTAATGCAAAAAGGTCAGCAAATTTCTCTCCTTTCGTCATTATCAAACAATCGCTCAAAGTTGGGGTGGAGTAAACTTATGCCCCATAAATTCTACATTCTGCAAGCTAAGAATAAATTAATCATAGGTTTGCAGCAAATAATGAAAATACATAACTGCGTAATTATAACCTTTGTAAGGGGATTGCTGGACATATCAGTTTAACATTTGCGGTGAAGTGATTTTAAGTGTGGCTTCCCGAGCATGCTTCGGGTAACATTTTGGTGTGGATATAAGATAGGTTGGTTAATTGTGAGCAGAGAAAGTAAACAAGAAATTTTTCTCAATTAATAAAATAAAAGTAATTGTGTGCCTTTGGGATAGGTGCTTAGTTGTTTTTTTACAATTATGTAAGTAACTTAGTTGGAGACAATGAAGGGATACTTATTAATTTTGCTACTGACACAAGACCCTGACCTGGAGTTACACACTGACTATGTTTTTTTGTGGGAATGGGACCTGCTCTTGGGGTTTCATAACCGGCCGTTGTTGTTCAGCAAGCTGAGGGCTTGGTCTAAGAGTCCAGCTCGGCTTTGGAGGTCTAGGATCTCAAGGCTCTGGAGATGGGTGGATCTGAAGGTCAGTGTCACGACAGGAGACCCATGTGTCATCGGGGGAGTTGGAATATCTACGGCTGTGTGCCCAGATCTTTGGGCACAAAGCTTTAAAAAAACGTGACATAACGGACTTTTAACATCATAAACCAGTGAGTTGTTTGTTATGTCTCCCCTCTCGCTGTGAAAACGGAGACATCTCTTCCTCCCTTAATAGCGAGAGAGAGAGAGAGAGAGAGAGAGAGAGAGAGAGAGAGAGAGCCCTATGGTATGTTGAATACCAGGTGAAACACAAAGTCTTTGGGGAAACTGCAAGTCTGTGTCTTTGCTGTTGGTTTGTTCATGTTTGAGTGCTTGGTGGTGGTTGCCGTTGCTTTTTTTTTGCCAATGGGGGAGGGGGGATCATTGCTTGCTGCTGATTACACACGGGAGGGAGAGGAGCGGGGGTTTCTTTGGGGTTCTGACATTTAACTGTCATTCATTCTTTGGGTCACTGTTTCTGTGGATGGTTGTGAAGAAAAAGAATTTAAGGATGTATATTCTATACATTTCTCTGACATTAAATGTACCTTTGAAACCTTTGAATATGTCGGAAAATAAATTGCAAATAGTGCAGGAGGAAGGTACCTTCAAGATTTAGATATATTAACTGAGTGGCAAAGATCTGAAAAACAAAATGTGGTGTGGAAAACAAAAAATTGCTTACAAGCTTCAATCTTCAAAATCTTCAAAAGATGGTAGCTGAAGAAGGCTGTATCCATCCTTAAGGACCATCTGAGACATGTCTTCTTCTTACTACTACCATCAGGGATACAACTACACATAAGATCCTAACTTCTGTGCTCAACATCCTGACTGATGAAGGTCAGCATGACAATTGCCTTCTTCACACAGCCTTCGAAATTGGAGATATACTGCCGTTTGTTCAGCATTGTTGGATCAATATCTTGGAACTCCTTCCTGAATAACACTGTGGGTTTATCCTCATCTCACAGATTGCAGTGGTTCATGAAAGCAGTTTGGCAACGCCTCCAAAGTCAAAGTTAAAATCACAGTCAAAGCTGAGTTTGTTGTCAAAATCAAAAGCACATGTATGCACAGGAGCAATGAAAAACTTACTTGCAGCACCATCACAGTCACATATCATCATATAAGTAGCATTCTCAAGAAAAAAACTCAATTTAAACATAAAAATAAGAGATTTTTCCAACAAAGAACACATTTAGAACAAAAGAACACAAAATTCATTTTAGTGCAAAGTTATCAAAATATTCATACTGTTACTAAACTTTAGGATGTGCTGGTCAGAAACTTTGATGATGGATAAGCAATGGGAGATGGCCATTTGTGTTCTGGCTTAACCTTTAAAGTCTATGTCTCTTGAATGAATAATTTAATGAATACGCACCAAGGGGCAAAGGCTTAGTGAATTAACATTGAATTTTGATGCTTTACAATAACAGTTAGATAATAGTAGAAAATCATCACTTTCATGTATTTATGTGACTTCATGTACATTTTCTATTATTACCATTACCTTCTTTATCCAGTAACAAAGTTGAATTGCTTTCTGTCAAAATTGCCCATCAAAACTACAAAAGATCCAGCCTCCATTTACATTCTTTGGCCCTTCAAGTAAACCATGGCCAGTTTAACAATGTTATTCTGCACTTGGAGAAATTATGAAATGTTAAATGAGTTACTATACTCATAGTAATGCTATTTCTCTGGATCCAGGAAAGGGTAGGGAATTAATGGAGTTTGACAATGTACACTTAAGGCAGTTTAAACTTAACTTTGTTGTGTCATTGCTAGGGGTTGTGATTATGTGTAATCCATAACATGTGTTCAGATAACCAGAAGCACATTGAATAAAGTTTAAAGTAGTGTATATTATAACAGGTCTTTTAAATGTAAATAAAGAGTCATGATTTAATTGCATTTCCTAAAATGCAGATGCGTAATGTTCCTGAAGTGCAGCATGTATATGGTAAAATGCAAATGACGGATCTCTGTCCTGTAGCTAACAGGGGAGTGTGTTAGAAATTATTCCAGATTTATCGAATTATGTGAATAGCAGGCTTTAATACGTACAGGGACCAATCTTCACAACAAAACTGTTTGAACATCAACTAGAAGCTTTTGAAATTAAAAAGACAGCTGTCTAAAGAGTAAAGGCTACTGCCCCACTTCATGAGGCTGGGACTCAAGGGATTAGATTTGTAACTGACAACACCAAAAGGTATTCTTGTGTGCTTTAGGTAAAGGTAAGAAAATTAGGCTATGTCAATTGATCTACTACTAGGTCTCAGACACTCTCAGGTAAGTTACTTTGCATTATTGTATCTGAGATCTAGCAAGATTAAAAATCAGACTTATTTTGTCACTTGACACGTTGGACATGTAGTCAATAATTGGGATATTTGTGTACCCAGAGAATCAACCTTCACAGCACTAATTTTGGGTGTCTGTGTTCTCTGTTTCAGAAGATGTTAGACTATTCATATGAATTACCTTGTCCCAGCAAAGTTGTTTGAACATTCAGAGGCATTGTTACAGTCACAGTGTGCACCGATTCTAAATATGTAGTTGAATAGCACCATTTCTCAGGCTCAAAACAGTATCATAAGGCCATAAGACTATAAGACATAGGAGCAGAATTAGGCTGTCTGGCCCATCGAGTCTGCTCCGCCATTCAATCATGGCTGACCATTTTTCTTCTCCTCCTCAACCCTCGTTCCTGGCCTTCTCCCGGTAAGCTTTAATGCCATATCCAATCAAGAACCTATCAATCTCTAACTTAAATACACCCAACAACCAGGCCTCCACAGATGGATGTAGCAACAAATTTCACAAATTCACAAATTCACAAATTTCACAAATTCACAAATGAAGAAAGCAATTTCTTCACATCTCTGTTTTTAAAGGGTACCCCTCTACCCTGAGGCTGTGCCCTCTTGTCCTAGACTCTCCCACCATGGGAATCAACCTTTCTACATTTATTCTGTCTAGGCCTTTCAACATTCAAAGGGTTTCAATGAGACCCCCCCTTCACTCTTCTGAATTCCAGCGAGTACAGACCCAGAGCCATGAAATGTTGCTCGTATGATAAGCCTTTCATTCCTGGAATCATCCTTGTGAACCTCCTCTGGACCCTCTCCAGTGCCAGCACATCTTTTTTAAGGTGAGGGTCCCAAAACTGTTCACAATACTCAAGGTGAGGCCCCACCTTACAAAGCCTCAACATCACATCCTTGCGCTTGACCTCTTGAAATGAATGCTAACATGGCATTTGCCTTCTTCACCACTGACTCAATTTACAAGTCAACCTTTAGGGTGTTTGCACAAGAACTCCCAAGTCTCTTTGCATCTCAGATTTTTGGATTTTCTCCCTGCTTAGAAAGTAGTCTGCACATTTATTTCTGCTACCAAAGTACAGGACCTTGTAGTTTCCAACATTATATTTCATTTGCCACTTTCTTGCCCATTCTCCTAATCTGTCTAGGTCCTTCTGCATCCTTCCTGTTTCCTCAAAACTTCCTGCACCTCCACCATTCTTCACATCATCTGCAAACTTGGCAACAAAGCCGTCTATTCCATCATCTAAGGTATTTATATAGAGCATAAAAAGGAGTGGTCCCAACACCAACCCAGCAGATCACCACTAGTCACTGGCAGCCAACCAGAAAAGAACCCTTTTATTCCCACTCGCTGCCTCCTACCACCAGCCAATGCTCTAACCATGTTAGTAACTTGCCTGTAATACCATGGGCTCTTAACTTGGTAAGCAGCCTCATGTGTGGCACCTTGTCAAAGGCCTTCTGAAAATCCAAATATACAACATCGACTGCATCCCCTTTATCTATCCTACTTGTAATCTCCTCAAAGAATTCCAGCAGGTTCGTAAGGCAGGATTTTGCCTGAAGGAAACCATGATGACTTTGCCCTATCTTGTCCTGTGTCACTAAGTAATCCATCATCTCCTCCTTAACAATTGACCCTAACATCTTACCAACCACTGAGGTCAGACTAACTAGTCTATAATTTCCTTTCTGCTGCCTTCCTCTTTCTTAAAGAGTGGAATGACATTTGCAATTTTCCAGTCCTCTGGCACCATTCCAGAATCCAATGACTTTTGAAAGATCATTTCTAATGCCACCACAATCTCTAACACTACCTCTTTCAGAACCCTAGGGTGCAGTTCACCTGGTCCAGGTGACTTATGTACCTTTAGGCCTTTCAACTTTTTGAGCACCTTCTCTCTTGTAATAGTAACTGCACCCACTTCTCTTCCTTCACACACTACAACATCAGGCATGCTGCTAGTGTCCACAGTGAAGACTGATGCAAAATACTCACTTAATTCATCAGTCATCTCCTTCTCCCGTTATTATCTCTCCTTCCTCATTTTCTAACGGTCGTATATCCATTCTCATTTCTCTTTTATTTTTAACATACTTGAAAAAACTGTTATTATCTACTTTGGTATTATTTGCCAGCTTGCTTTCATATTTCATCTGTTCCCTTCTAATGATATTTTTAGTTGTTCCCTGTGGGTTTTTAAAAACTTTCCAATCCTCTACCTTCCCACTAATTTTTGCTTTGTTGTATGCCCTTTCTTTTGTTTTTACAATAACCTTGACTTCCCTTGTCAGTATCATAATAACTATTGAAATTGTATTGAATGACCACTGGTATCTTTGTTAGCAAGAATTTAAAACCCGCCTTTCGTCTCTCTGGTACTCTGTGTCAGCAATGTGTTGCAATAGTTTTGTCCAGTCTCTGGAGAAAACTGGACTAAACTAAATGCTCATTTGTATTTTACCACACATAATAGAATTTCAAAACAATTATATATTTGCATTCTAGGAGATGAGAATTATCTAAATCCTACCCACAAAACACTTGAATTACACTAAAATTGAACTTTCCAAAAGAATTCGAAAAATTAAAATTAGGTGTTGGACAATACCTTATATACCTTAACCTTTTGGAAAAGTGAGCAATCTTATTAAGAAAAACAATGAGTAAGATTACTCTCCTGTTGTTCCAATCTCTCTCCCAAAGTAGCAATTTCAAATTCCAGCTTGAGTATATGGTAATCACCAACTGCTAAAATGACAACTTCTCTCCAAAATGTGGGAATCTCCTATCCCTAAGAGATACCTTCACATTTTGGACAACTTAACCAGGATTTTACATTCCAATGTGCACTTTTCCAAAGGATAAAGGCAAAGAAGATCTGGGAAGTCCTCTCAAACACCTGTACTTGAAAAAAGTGCCACCTGTTTTTACACACTTGCTGAAGTCAGTGTATCTGAAGAGAGGAAATGATCAAATACCTAGAACAATGTTTCATTGCCATCACTACTAGAGTCTCGTAAACACCCATGTTTTAAACTGAGTGGCATCAGTCACCTTGGATACTCAGAATATCAAAAACAAGTCAGGGAGTTTCTCCCCTTTCATCAGTTTCATTCTGTCTTTTGATGTTGTGGTGGAGTGAAAGTACACCTAATCAATTCTACACCTAGCAGGTTAGAATTGTTGAGGCTTATGACAGAAAATGAGATTAATGTATTGTGTGATTAGATAATTGCAATCTTTGTAAGGGATTTATCAGCTTTATATTGGCAGTGTGGTTAGGAATGGCTCCCTAATATTGACATGGGTGCATATTAAGCTGGTTAGCTGTGAACAGAGAAAACGTGCAATGGATCAATAGACTTCTTTTCCGGTTGGTAACATAAAGATAATTTTGTACCTTCAGAAATAAGGAATGCAACCTCAGTCTTTATACAATGATTCAATGGTTCAATTTAATATCAGAGAATGTACACAATGTACAACCTGAAATTCTTACTCTTCTGAAGGTGAAAGAGTAGCTTTACTTCGAACCATAGGGTGAAATGCATCGCTTGTGTCAATGGCATCTTGCAATTGTTGCCATGCTTCCAGTGCCAATATAGCATGCCCACAGCTTACTGACCTTAACCCACACATCTTTTTGGAATGTAGGAGGAGGAAACCCACACAGTCACAGGGAGAATGTACTAACTCCTTACAGACAGCGGTGGGAACTGAATGTGGAACTTACAGCTGCCATTGTAAAGCACTACACTAAGTGCAAAGTTTGCTAACTTTGTTATTGACACAAAGGTAGGTTGGAAGGAAAACTGTGGGGAACATATAAGTATATTACGTGATCTGGGAGACCTCGTGTCCAGATACAGGAAGAGCTGAATGGTAATGGAGTTGGACTACAAAATGTTGTCATACAAAGAGACCTGGGGTCCTGGTGTATAGATCATAAAGTAATGCCTTACCCAATAGAACAAGTAATTGAGAGAGCTGAAGGAGTGTTTGGTTTGTAGCCAAAGATAGAAAGTTTAAAAGTAGAGAAATTCTGATGCAATTTTACTGGGTACTGACTTGGCCACTTCTGTACTGTTCTGCACTTGAACTGTACTGCAGCCACAAAGAAACCAATTCCATGTCAGTAATACACTGATTCTGATTCTGATTCAGTCTGTAGTTTGCTTTCATATTTAAGAAGGAGTAACTCTGAGCTGGACACAGTGCGGTAAAAGGTCATTAGGTTGTTGGCACAGGTGAAAAAGGTAGCATATGAAGAAAGAAAAGCAGACTGGGATTACACTCAGGCGAGATTCAAAAGGTAAGAGTAGATCCTACTGAAATATATGGGGTCTTCAAAGGGGATGCTTTCCCTAGTAGAGGAATCTAGTTATTTATTTATTGGCCTACAGCACGGGGTAGGCCTCCAGATCTTTGAGCCATGCCACCCAGCAATCCCCCAATTTAATCTTAGCCCAATCACAAGAGGATTTACAATGACCTGTTAACCTACCAAACGGTACATCTCTAGAATGTGGGAGGAAACCAGAGGACTCAGAGTAAACCCACACTGTCACAGGGAGAACGTATAAACTCCTTACAGGCAGTGATGGGAATTGAACCTGACTCACTTGTATTGTAAAGCAGTGTGCTAACCATTACACTACTGCACCACCCTCACAGCAGAATTTTAGACTAGGGTGTAATGATCTTGTTTAATAGGGGAGCAGGCTCAGTCTAACAAGTCATAGAATCATAGAGCTGAGAAACAAGCCCTTGGGCCTAACCGGTCCACGTCAATCAAACTTCTCAGCTGAGCTAGTCCTATTTGCTTGCACTTAGCCAGAAACCAGAAACACATCACAACATGAACCACAGGGTCCAATCCACAACCTGCATCAGTTAAACCTTGCCCAAGACCAAAGACTGAGGGACTATCCTTCAGCGGCATCAAGCAAGAGACTGATCAGCGCAGGCTCCTTCCTCCGGGAGTAGAAGGTGACAGCAAGAGAAAGACCAGTTGCTCAGATACCATCCTCTGGCAGCAGGGAGTGGGAGCAAGGATGGGAGAGAGAGAAAGAGAGAGAGAGAGACTGGTCACTCATAGGCACTCCCTCTAAAACTTTCACATCTATGTACCTATCCAAGAGATATTTACATAAAACATAGACCATAGAAGATAAAAGTTAGAACATAGAACAATACAGCACAGAGACTGGCCTTTCCATCCACAATGTTGTGCCTAACTAATTATATGAGTAATCAAATGCCTAACTAAACTAATCCCTTCTGGCTAAACAATGATCACATCCTTCCACGTCCTGCACATTCATGTGTCTATCTAAGAGTGTCCAGCACCACCCTCGGAAGCACGTTCCAGGTACCCCTACTGTCTTTGCAAGGACACAATGTATCCTTTGAATTCCCCTCTCTCACCCTAACTGCATGCCATCTAGTATTAGACATTTCAACCTTGGGAAAAAGATATTAGCTGTATATTCTATCTATGTTTCTCATTATCTTGTAAACCTCGATCCGATCTCCCATCACCTCTGCCACACTGGAGAGAACAACATGCGCTTGTCTAACCTTTCCTTTTAACACATGTCGTCTAATCCAGGCAGCGTCCTGGGGAACCTCTTCTCCATCTTCTCCAGTGCCTCAGCACTTCCTGTAATGGGGTTGACCAGATCTGAAGGCAACGCTCTCGGTGCAGGTTTAATTGTTGCAGATAGTGGATTGGACTCTGCGGTTCATGTTGTGATGTGTTTCTGGTTTCTGACTAAATTCTGGCTAGAGTTTTACAAAGCATCAATATAACTTGAATTCAATTTCTTGACTAATAAAGACAAACATGCCATTTTTCTTTTTATCACCCTACCAACTTATCCCCCCACCTTCAGGGAAATATGGACTTGGAACCCAAGATTACTACGTGCAGCAACACTTGTCTCTTTACATTTGATCTCCCAAGGGGCAGCACTGCACATTTGGCTTGGTTAAACTCCATCTGCAACTCCTCCAGCTACGTCTGCAATGGATCAATTCTCTGTTGTATCCTTTGCCAGTCTTCTATACTAACTACAACACCACAAATCTTCATATCATCTGCATACTTACTAACCCAGCCATCTATGTTTTCATCGAGGTAATTTATATACTGCAGAGGTCCCAGCATGATCGGTGTGGAACACAGCTAACCTCTAACCATTGACTGCTACCTTCTGTCTTCTATTGAGGAGCCCTCAATTTGTCTCAACTGCAGGACAAACTCCTTCTTGAGGAGATGCAAGCTTGAGTGCGATCAATGACCCTGGAACAGCACAGCCTGTGAGTTATTGGTTGTGGAGTGTGATGCATTGGAATATAGAGCCATAGAGAAGTACAGCATGGAAGCAAGCCCTTTGGCCATACTAGTCCATGCTAAAACCATTGAAGCTGCCTATTCCCAATGACCTGCACCTGGACCATAGCCTTCCATATCCCTTCTATCCACGTACCTATTCAAACATGTTAAATGTTGAAATTGAGCTTGCATGCACCACTTGAGTTGGCAGCTCATTCCACACTCTCATGACCCTCTGAGTGATGAGTTTTCCCCTCATGTTCCCCTTAACCTTTTCTCCTTTCACCCTTAACCCATGACCTCTTGTTGCAGTCCCACTCAACTTCAGTGGAAAAAGCCTGCTTGCATTTACCCTATCTATAGTCCTCATAACTTTGTATACCTTTATCAAATCTCCTCTCAATCTCCTACATTCTAAAGAATACAATCCTAACCTATTCAAGCTTTCCTTATAACTCAGGTCCTCCAGACCTGGCAACATCATTTTAAATTTTCTCTGCATTCTGTCAACCTTGTTCACATCTTTCCTGTAGGTAGGTGACCAAAACTGCACACAATACTCCAAATTAGGCCTCATCAATGTCTTAAACAACTTTGACATAGCATCCCATCTCTTGTACTCAATACATTAATTTATAAAGGCCAATGTGCCAAAAACTTTCTTTACAATCCTATCTACCTCTGATGCCACTTTCAATAAATTTTGTACCGGCATTCAAACACTCCTCAGTGTCCTACCATTCACACTGTAAGGCCTATCCTGGTGATCCTACAGCAGTGCAAAACCTCACATTTGTCTGCATTAAATTCCATCTGCCATTTTCAGCCCAGTTTTCCGACTGAGGCACATCCCTCTGCAAGCCACAATAGTCTCCTTCACTATCCACTACACTCCCAATCTTAGTGTCATCTACAAATTTTCTGACCCAGTTAACCACCTTACCTACCACGCACAAAGCCGTTCACACTATCCTTAATCAGTCCATGTCTATTCAAATTCTTATATATCCAGTCCCTTGTTCAAAAAAGGTAGTAAGGATAGTCCAGGTAATTATAGACCAGTGAGCCTTACGTCTGTGGTGGGAAAACTGTTGGAAAAGATTCTTAGAGATAGGATCTATGGGCATTTAGAGAATCATGGTCTGATCAGGGACAGTCAGCTTGGTTTTGTGAAGGGCAGATCTTGCCTAACAAGGCTGATAGAGTTCTTTGAGGAGGTGACCAGGCATATAGATGAGGGTAGTGCAGTGGATGTGATCTACATGGATTTTAGTAAGGCATTTGACAAGGTTCCACACGGTAGGCTTATTCAGAAAGTCAGAAGGCATGGGATCCAGGGAAGTTTGGCCAGGTGGATTCAGAATTGGCTTGCCTGCAGAAGGCAGAGGGTCATGGTGGAGGGAGTACATTCAGATTGGAGGGTTGTGACTAGTGGTGTCCCACAAGGATCTGTTCTGGGACCTCTACTTTTTGTGATATTTATTAACCACCTGGATGTGGGGTTAGAAGGGTGGGTTGGCAAGTTTGCAGATGACACAAAGGTTGGTGGTGTTGTGGATAGTGTAGAGGATTGTCAAAGATTGCAGAGAGACATTGATAGGATGCAGAAGTGGGCTGAGAAGTGGCAGATGGAGTTCAACCCAGGGAAGTGTGAGGTGGTACACTTTGGAAGGACAAACTCCAAGGCAGAGTACAAAGTAAATGGCAGGATACTTGGTAGTGTGGAGGAGCAGAGGGATCTGGGGGTACATGTCCACAGATCCCTGAAAGTTGCCTCACAGGTAGATAGGGTAGTTAAGAAAGCTTATGGGGTGTTAGCTGTCATAAGTTGAGGGATAGAGTTTAAGAAACACAATGTAATGATGCAGCTCTATAAAACTCTAGTTAGGCCACATTTGGATTACTGTGTCCAGTTCTGGTTGCCTCACTATAGGAAGGATGTGGAAGCATTGGAAAGGGTACAGAGGAGATTTACCAGGATGCTGCCTGGTTTAGAGAGTATGGATTATGATCAGAGATTAAGGGAGCTAGGGCTTTACTCTTTGGAGAGAAGCAGGATGAGAGGAGACATGATAGAGATATACAAGAAATTAAGAGGAATAGACAGAGTGGACAGCCAGCACCTCTTCCCCAGGGCACCACTGCTCAGTACAAGGGGACATGGCTTTAAGGTAAGGGGAGGAAAGTTCAAGGGGGATATTAGAGGAAGGTTTTTCACTCAGAGAGTGGATGGTGCATGGACTGCACTGCCTGAGACAGTGGTGGAGGCAGATACAGTAGTGAAGTTTAAGAGACTACTAGACAGGTATATGGAGGAATTTAAGGTAGGGGGTTATATGGGAGGCAGGGTTTGAGGGTCAGCACAACATTGTGGGCCGAAGGGCCTGTACTGTGCTGTACTGTTCTATGTTCTAAGTTCTATAACTCCCCGAAACACTCCCACAACCAATATCAGACTCACCAGCCTATAATTTCCTGATTTCTGTTTAGACCCTTTTTAAACTACAGAACAACATTGGGCATTGAGAAGAAGCATCTCAACACATCAACAGTGTGCGAGGCTGTAGTGGGGGGGGGCTCCTGGGAACACTTCCACTCACTCTATAGCCACATCCACTACTGCCAAGAAATTTGTGCCTATGAATGTCCTGGCAAAGTCCACACGAAGCCTCTGAAAGGGCAATGCAGGCACTTCGCAAGGATGGAGAGATACTGCTCTGGGCATCTTTCGGATGAGTTGGCATCCTGAACAGTGCATGGCAGCAGCTCGATCTGCTGACCTATCCCAGATCATCAGAAAAAGCTTTGAGCCAGTGCTTTCATTTTTGACTGTGCCTGTAGCTCCTGCAATGCCTTAGCTCTCAGCACGGATTGGACAACAACTCTCAATCCCCACATAAGGCAACCCCCATCAAGGGCAGGTTCGTCCAAGGCATGGTAAATAAGGGGAAATTTGAATTTCTGCTGCACATTCCAGCCACTTTGCTTTGCCATGCAGACCTAAGACAGTGTGGGGTCATTTTTGTTTTCCCTTTAGATCATCACTGCTGTAATAAGGAGACTTTTGATTTGCATTAGGGAGAATACGTCAAGAGGGGTGCCTTGTTTTGTAAATTTTTCAAGTACTTCCTTTTTCAAAAGTAAGTGGTACAATCCATTCGCATTTTAATGATTAGTTATTCTGCTGAATTGAAAAGTGATTGTATCCTCTTCTCTGCACTTCTCTGCATTCATACTGCTGCCGTTAGTGGAACACTCAGAGGGTGGTGAGAGTGCGGAATGAGCTGCTGGTGTAAGTGGTGCGTGCGAGGAAGATTTCAACGACTGGGAGAAGTTTGGAGAGGTACATGGATGGGCCCAGGTGTAGGCAGTTTAAGTGGTTTCAGCACGGACTAGATGGGCCACAGGGCCTGTTTCTGTGCTCTTGGACTCAAACAACCAAACCATTCTGTGGATGGAGATTGGATGCAAGTGGTTGATAATCAGCAATGAGGGTAAACACACTCTCTCACATACAACCACTGCTTGAAATTTTTTACGCTCCAAACCAGACTCAAAGCTGCTCTGTCAATCTGTGGGTAATTTTTCTCTGCAGTGGTAAGGGAACGTGATGCAAAGGCTATGGGGTGTTCACTTCCATCACTCATGACATGTGAGATAATGTAGCTTCACTGAATGATGCTGATCACAAGTGAGTATGTTGTCCGATGTAACTATTTCCTTTACCTTTTGGAGAACTGACTCACACTGCTTTGCCCATTGCCTTTCCTGATCTGTAGTAATGAGTTCAAGGGGTAAAGAATAGTAACCAAGTTTGACAAGAATCTGTTATAATATTGACAGATCCTAAGATGAACCACAAACTGTGACACATCCTTTAGCCGTGTGACACTGCTTGTACTTTCTCAGTATGCCTGTGTAAGACCTGTGCTTCAATGGTGTGAGCACACTAAGTGATGCTTGGTTTAAAGAATTCACACTCGTTGTGTCTTGCTCTGAGCCCATAATCTTCAAAACTTTTTAACACTGTCTTGAGATTTTGGAGATCTTCCTTGTCAACTTTACCAGTAACAATGACGTAATCCCAGTAACACTGAGTGCCTGAGCAGACTTGCAGCACCTGGTCTATAGCTTTCTGCCAGATCGCAGATGCTACTCTGGCAGATTCTTGTTCCCTGTGGGTAAGAGTGGGGGCTGTAGGAAGGATGAGCAAACTAACTGTGGCACCTTGGATTAGGGAGCCATTCAAGAGGGGGGAGAGAAGAGAAATGTAATTGTAATTGTGGATAGTATAGTCAGGAGAATAGACAAAGTTCTCTGTCATAGATAGAACGAGGAAAGAGGTTCTGCTGAGGGAATTTGAGCAGCTAGGGTCTAAATTAAAATGTAGAACCAAAAAGGTGGTGATCTCTGGATTACTATATTAGCCACATGCAAATTGGAATAGGGTCAAGAAGATCAGAGAGTTAAATGCGTGGCTCAAGGATTGGTGTGAGAGAAGTGGGTTTGAATTCATGGGAAACTGGTGCAAGTATTGGGAAAGGGGAGGCCTGTTCCATTGGGATGGGCTCCACCTGAACCATGATGGATCCTAGTGAATCACATATCTAGGGTAGTGGATCTGGTTTTAAATTAAATAGCGGGGGAGTGGGTTCAACAGATTGGAGAAATATGGATAAAGTAAAAGAGAAAAGTATGGATAAAGATAAAGTAAAAGCAAGAGAAAGTAAGGAAGGAGTGCAGAAAAGTCAAGGGCAAAAGAGACAAAGATTATTAGATTTTAAAAGCACAATGAGTGTAAGGGTACTTTATCTGAACGACTGTAGTATTTGAAACATGGTCAGTGAACATGTGGCAGAAATCAGTATAAAGGGGTATGATTTAGTGGCCATTACAGAAATGTGGTTGCAGGGTGGAGAGGATGGGAAATATCCAAGGATATTAGGTAATTCAGAAGGATAGGCAGGAAGGTAAGGGAGGTGGGATAGCAGTCTTAATTAAGGATGAGATCAGGGCGATAGAGAGAGAGAGACAATATAAGATCTAAGGAGCAGAATGTTGAATCCATCTGAGTATAGATTAGGAATATTAAAGGGAAAAATATCACTAGAGGGAGTTGTCTAGAGGCCACTGAATAATAACCTTACAGTGGCACAGGCAATAAACAGACATATCTGAGGCATGGAAGATTGGAACAGCAGTTATCATGGGAGACTTTAACTTGCAAAAAGATTGGGTGAATCAAGTTGTTTGAAGAAGTCTTTGAGGAGGACTTCGTAGAATGCATCCATGATGGCTTTCTTGAACAGCATGTTACTGAAACTACAAGGGAACGAGCTATCTTGGATCTGGTCCTGTACAATGAGACAGGTAAAATCATTGACCTTGTAGTTAGAGATCCTCTTGGAAAGACTGATCACAATATGCTTGAGTTTCTCATGCAAATGAAAGGTGCAATAATTTGATCCTAAACCATTTTATTATTCATAAACAATGGAGACTACAATGGGATGAAGGAGGAGTGGGGTATGGTAGACTGGGAACGCAAGCTATATGGTGGGAAGGTTGAGGAACAGTGGAAGACTTTCAAAGTGATTTTTCACAGTGCCCAACATAAATATATTCCAGTTAAAAGCAAGGCGAGTAAGGGTGGGGAGAGCCAGCCATGGATAACTAAGGAAATAAAAGAAGGCATCAAACTAAAAGCTTGTGCATATAATATCACCAAGAGTAGGAGGAAATTGGAAAATTGGGAAGACTTTAAAAAGCAACAAAGAACCACTAAGCAAGCAATAAAGAAAGGAAAGATGGACTATGAAAAAAAGCTAGCACAAAATATAAAAACAGATAGTAAAAATTTTTAAATTATATAAAGTAGAAAAAGGTTGTCAAAGTGAACGCAGGCCCCTTGGAGGACGAGAAGGGGGAATTGATATTGGGTAATGAGGAAATGGCTGAGGCTTTGTATGACTATTTTGCGTCAGCCTTTACTGTGGAGGACACATCTAACATGCCAAAAAGAGATAGTTGTCATGGTCCGGTCCGAAGTCTGCACTCCGGTTCACGATCCGGTCTGTGGACTCTGGACTCCAGGTCTTCCGACTGTCCCTTGTTTTGGCTTGGACTCAAGCATTTGCACCTGATGCTCATCTGGTTGGCTGGGAATACATGTGGCCCTGTGATTGAGTGTGGTTTTGGTTTCTGTCAGTCTCTGCCTGGAGTAACTCACTGGTGGAAGGTGAGTTTATTCAGTGAGTTATGTATTTGGGTGTTCTGTAGCCTGCTGAGGTCACTGGCTGCCTTGAGTCTTGAAGCCACCCCAGACTGCACTCCCTTCCTGTCCCTTGTCTCTGTCAGGTAAGTCAGGGTGGTTGCTGTTATCCTGTGGTTGGTTTGGTCCCTCCCTGTTCCTAGCCTTTGTTGGGTTGTGCCCTGTGTTCTGCCCAGGAGACTAGCTCCAAGAACCCAAGACTCTAGCCTGGAGCTACCCAAACACTCCAAGACCCCCAAGAATGCCACGAACTGTGATCTGTCCTGTCCTTTAGTTTTGTCCTGCCCTGTTCCTGGTATTTCAATGTCTGTGTCCTGCATTTGGGTCCTGTCTCAATGCCCCCTGTATGACAATAATATTGATGTAATGAAAGATGAGGACCACATTAAATAGCTATTGCTAAAGAGGTAGTGCTGAGCCTGAAAATAGGCAAGTCCCCTGGACCTGATGGAATGCATCCCAGAGTACTGAAAGAAATGGCAGTGGTTATAGTAGAGGCTTTGGTGATGATTTACCAAAATTCTCTGGACACAGGGCAGGTCCCACTGGCTTGGAAGATGACAAATGTTATGCCATTGTTTAAAAAAAAATGTAGGCCAAAGGCAGGTAACTATAGGCCAGTTAGTTTAACATCTGTAGCTGGGAAATTGTTTGAAGCTTTCATTAAAGAAGAAATAGTGAGGCATCTGAAAAGGAATAGATCTATCAGGTAGACACAGCATGGATTCAGCAAAGGCAGGTCCTGTTTGACAAACTTACTGGAGTTCTCTGAGAGTATAGTGAGTGCAGTGGATAGAGGGGAATGTATGGACTTTATTTACTTGGATACCTAAAAGGCAGTTGGTAAGGTGCTGCATATAAGAATTATCCATAAGGATGCATAGAATAGGGGGTGATGTATTAGTATGGATAGAGGATTAGTTAACCAATTGAAAGCAGAAAGTTGGGATACATGGTTGTTTCTCTGGTTGGCAATCAGTGGTGAATGGTGTGTTGCAGGGCTTGGTGCTGGGCCTGTAACTGTTCATGATATACATTAATGATCTGGAAGAGGGGCCAAGTGTAGTGTATCTATGTTTGCTGATGACACTAAATTGAGAGGAAAAGCATTTGTGTAGAGGATATGGAGAGTTTGCAGAGACATAGGTTAAGTGAGTGGGCAAGGGTCTGGCAGATGGAGCACAATATTGATAAATATGCAGTCATCCACTTTGGAAGGAAAAATGGAAGATCAGATTGTTATTTAAATGGTAAAAGATTGCAGCATGCTTCTGAGCAGAGGGACTTTGAAGTGCTTGTGCATGAATCACAAAAGGTTGGTTTGCAGATGCAGCAGGCCATCAAGAAGGCAAATAGAATGTTGTCCTACATTACTAGAGGGATAGAATTTAAGAGCCAGGAAGTTATGTTGCAACTGTACAAGTACTGGTGAGACTGCATCTGGAGTACTGCATGCAGTTCTGGTCTCTACTTGAGGAAGGATATACTGGCTTTGGAGGTGGTGCAGTGGAGGTTCACCAGGTTGATTCCAGAGATGAGGAGGTTAGACTGAGGAGAGACTAAGTAGCGTGGAACTATACTTGCTGGAATTCAGAAGAATGAGAGGAAATCTTATAGAAACACCAAATTATTAAAGAGAAAGATAAGACAGGTGGGAAAACGTTTCCACTGGTAGGTGAGACTAGAACTAAGGGACATAGCCTCAAGATTTGGGGGAATAAATTTAGGATGCAGATGAGAAGGAACTGCTTTTCCCAGACAGTGGTGAATCTGTAGAATTCTCTGCCCAATGGAGCAGTGCAGGCTACCTCAGTAAATATATTTAAGACAAGGTTGGATAGATTTTTGCATAGTAAGGGAATTAAGGGTTATGAGGGGAAAAAAGCAGGTCGGTGGAAATGAGTCCATGGTCAGATCAGCCATGATCTTATTGAATGGCAGAATGGGTTTGAGGGGCCTGATGGCCTACTGCTGCTCCTATTTCAATAAAGCCTTTAGTAAGTATTAATGGTAAGAAACACTTTGCACTCTTCTTCCATCGCCATCTGTATGTGGTCCTTCAAGTTCACTTTGCTGAAGTGACTTCCTCCAGAGAGATTTGCAACTAAAGTTAAAACCGGTTTAAAAACAAGCCTTTAATTTTCAGTCTTGTCATTAACACTGTTCTATCACCCTGTAATGAATGCTCAGAAAGACTGACTTTGCAATACGATAGTACATTTGTTTGTTCATTATGTTTGACTTATTATAAATTACTTTAGATTGTTGAATTTATGATAATATAACCATATCTTTAGGTTAATTTTAATAATGTTTATATGATTGCATTATTATTTTTCTCAAACTTTCCTTTCATGCTATTCTGTTTACCAAACAAAATACCCCAAACAAATATGTTGAGATACAGAAAGCTGATTAGTGTGGGGTGGTACAGTTCCAAAGATGGTGTTTAGATGAAATTTTAAATGAGGTGTACAAAAAGTCTATGGGTACAGAATCTAAAATCATTTAAGTGTTGCAACAGAGGTCCATAAAGTCTGCAAAGTCAAATGTCCAAAGCTCTATTCCTTGAGCAATACAACCACATGGGGACAGGTTATGTTGTATACTTAGAATCCAGTATGGAATATTGTCTGGTCAGCATTTAAGATTACTGAGCATGGTTCGGTTTTATGAAACAAGTTAGAGATGGAAACAGTTGTCAATACTAAATAGTTCCATAATGATAACACAGGAACTCTCAGAAAAGACTAAATTGTCCTTTTATCCTAAAAGCATAAGTTATAGATCATCTAACAAGGGCTCTGAATATTATCTAGTGAAAAGATGGGGTAAAGAGACAGTGAATCTGCTTGTGTGCACCCCTAAACTCCATCCTTCAGTGGTGCACCATTTCACAAGGATAAAATAACTGAAAGAATATGCTGATACATTGAGTTAAAATAAACTGCGTTGAAGCTAGTGTGAAGCAGGATTGAAGGAGGCCAAGTTGTTTGGCTGAAATGGTTTTTGAATGAACTGCATGGTATTAAAAGGGGAGACAATTGTTCAGGGCTTGGTGAGAGTTATTTCACATTTGTTAGGATGAAGTGATAAAATAGTAAAGGCCAAGGGCAAGTCAGCAGTTTGTTTGTGACTAGCGAACTAAATGCATGCAGCCTGTAATCCTGTCCATGATGCCATAACTTCTCATGGATCAATTTCAGACTGAGGTAAGTTAAATTAGTCATAAATTGGACTGACTTCAGTGTCAGTTATTAGAATAATCTGATGTGCAAGGAAGTAATAGCGTTATGAACTAAGTTTAAAATTTCACTAAGTTTCTCTGGTAACATTCAGACCATAGGATGCATTATGAAGCCACAAAAATTATGATTTCCATTGTTTAAACCACAGAATGTTTTGATTAGATTCAATTATATTAATGAGGAAAACGAGCCTTCAAAAACCAATCTACCAAAAGCAAAATGGAAAAGTTCTCACATTGAACTTGCTCAATAATACTTCTGTGACCTTTACTGCATTTGGAGAATATTGCTCAATTGTAACATTTTGACACAAGAATTATTATAATTAGATAAGAATATATTTTTAAGGGAGGTTGAAATTGATTTTGTTGTTGCTAAATGAGTGATACCATTGCTATCATTTTGGAAATCATTACAGAATTGACGACTGTTGTCTGGAAGTCAAAGTTCTGGAATATATGTTTTAGAAATTCAGCAATAATAATAAATTTATGTAAGCACAAGGAAATCTGCAGATGCTGAAAATTCAAGCAACACAATGCTGGTGGAACGCAGCAGGCTCGGCAGCATCTGTAGGAAGTACAGTCGATGTTTCCGGCTGAGACCCTTTGTGTAATTTATGTAGTTTAGCACTTCTAGGAATATCTTTTTTGCAATAAAATATTTTACTTGTATTAATAATACTGTTATTTACATTTATTGAGATGTTTTAAAATTGTTTACCCATTTCAGCTTGTTCAGAATGTCAGATAAACCAGCAAAGGATCAAAAGCATTCAAATGGGAGAAGCAGAAGAGATTTTCAGGAGCAGTGGATTGAAACATTTGGCATGGTTAAAAAGGGTGATTAAAGCATTATAAATCTTGTGTTCTTGTATTTCTTACATTATGAGGTACAGAATTAATAAGAGGTTGGAAATGAGGTTATTTTTCAATCATTTTAAAAGATTAATAATTTGAACAAGTTTTCTGAAATGCTTTTATTTCCAATCTGTTTTTGTTATAAAGTACTTTTAATAATAGTAAAATAATAAATACATCTAAATAAGCAACAGGATTAATCTTTTTTCCTTAAAACTGTCCATACTTGTACTAATTCAGTAATCAATGATTTTTGTTCCAAATTACCATGGCACAGAAGAGAATATTTTTGGAATATTATTGCCTTTTGGTCACTGGCTCTCAAAGGTTCACTACTCCTGGTTTAGATACAAGGCTTGGATGTATATTCATGCTGGCCATTGAGAATAGAATGTTTAAAGAAAATAAGGAAAAAATTAAAATTACACTAGTTTTTATTAACTTATACAATGTTTCCCTTATTTTTTATACCTGAATGAAATTGCGATGGTGTGTGAAGAAATTTCAGTTTGATTTTTTGATTTTCATCACTTTTGAAAGATCCAACTTCAGTAGCTTGATTAAAGCAATGCTGAATTTTTCCTGAAACGTTAATGGATAATGGGGGGTGGCTGCATAGTAATGAATAATGATGTCTTAACACCAATCATGTCAAGTTATCAGTCAACAGAAATTCTTTCAGAAAAAAGTATTTTTCTTTGCAGAAAAACAACCTCAGTATTTAAAGCAATGGAATCCTTATGTATGCCATTTCTTTTCCAGTGAAGATATGGCACCAGATAAATTCTGGGAACAGTGAGAAGCCTGTCTGATGAGGAGTCAGGTTTTCTCTGGAGGGTTGACCAGATCAAAACTGCAGGAATCAGGCTGGAATTGAAAATCAGCTTTTGAAAACAAAAAGCATGGGCTAATAACATAGTAAAATCTCCTTAATGCATAGTTCACTATCTATGCTGGGGGTTAGTCATCATAAATGGCAACTGAGCACCTTAATAGATGCTGTCAAATCCTCTATACAACCCGAAGCAAGAGGAGAAAAGTTTTACAGAGGAATTTGGATGAGTGTATAAAATGTCTTTGGTTAGAAGGAAGACCAAGAATCTTTCATTTGCACTACTTTTTACTTCTCCAAGAGCAAGGTATTTGCACTGGACAAGGAAGTGTCTTGGAAGTTCAATTGTACCAAATAATTGTACCAATTGTGATAGGTTTATAAATTAACACTGACACTTCTAAATACCCTGCTGATGGATTTCCAAAAATTTCTACTGATTACTCAGGTTGTCTTTTACAATTCCTTATTTTGTCCCTCCATCTGTAATTATGACAAATATTTCTATAGCTTCAGGAGATAACCATCATCCTGTGAGCCATGCATCAGTTTGGTGCATTTGCTGATGCAGATAGCCAATAATATCAGAATGCTGCAGGCTAGTTTGTTGCAAACTATTGATTGGTAGGATTATTTGGCAGTGACAATTGTATGTGTATGTTCTGGAAGCCTGAGATACTTCACTCAAATAAGGAAAGCACCTATAGTACTATAAACTTCTCATGCTTCCAGTTGGGTATGGATATTGATTATAACCAATGATAAATTTGAAATCATCACTATTTTGCAAACAGTAAAACATAAGAAAAGCAAAGCTGGCCATTCACCCTCTTGTATGCTTCACTATTCAATAATATTAAGGAGGTTCATGAAAATAATTCCAGAATTGAATGGCTTGTCATATGATAAGCATTTGATGGCTCTGGGACTATTCACTAGAATTCAGAAGAATGAGGGGTGTCATCATTGAAACCTATCAAATAGTGAAAGGTCTTGAACGAGTGGATGTGGAGAGGATGTTTTCTATGTTTGGAGAGTCTAAGACCACAGGAGATGGCCTCAGAGCAGAAGGGAGTCCTTTTAGAAAAGAGATGAGGAATTTTTTTTTGCCAGAGTGGTGAATCTGTGGAATTCTTTGCCACAGTAAGCCTTGGAGGCCAGGTCTTCATGTATATTTAAGGCAGAGGTTGATGGATTCTTGATTGGTCAGGCATGAAGGGATATGGAGAGAAGCCAGCAGATTGGGGCTGAGAGGAAAATTGGATCAGATCTGATGAAATGGCAGAGTAGATTTGATGGGCCCAATGTCTTAGCTCTGGTCCTATATCTTATGGTCTTATATTTCACTTAGCAACACTTTGCTACCTTGATTTAATTAAAAATCAATCCATTTCATGATAATACTCAGTGAATAAGTCTCCACTGTACAACTGGGTAGAGATTTCTGATGGAGTTTTCACTTGGTGAAGAATATTCTGCTTATCTCTGTTCTGTATGGCAGATGTTCATTTTGAGGTTTTCAGACCTAGTTCTAACTGTTCCATCCAGGGGAAACAAAATATCCACAACTATCTTGTAAAACCCCTGAAGAATTTTGCATGTTTAAATGAGATTACCTAAATTTGAGAGTTTGGGGTCAGATAGTTTAACCATTTCTTATACACCAAACCTTCAATTGGTGTAATCTACCTGGTGAGCTTCCATTGTGTTGCTGATTTCACCAACATATTCTCAAGTACCAAGGTGAGAGACATGTACAATATTCCAAATATATACACATTGGAGCTCCAAGTAATATCTCCTGATTATCTTGCATTGCAACCCAAAAATCATTTGCTTACTAATTAGTGACATTCACTTAAAATTTTTGGAGATTAACTTACAAGGAATCCTGAGTCCCTCTGAACACCAAGCACTTTTAATTTCTCACCATTTTAAAATATTTTTTTGCCCATCTCTCCTTGAAAATCACCTGTCAAAAACCATTTTTATCAAACATATTTTTCCTCAGACAAGTAGAAATTGGAGTGTTGCTTATGGGAGACACTTGAATTGTTCTTTTCTGGCCAATGCCCTACACACAGTCCTTATCAAACTCCTCTGGGGGAGGACATGGCTTCAGACCCTTCTCCCCTGTTCCTGGTTATACTGAGTGATGGGAACAAGTACCAAGGTTCCTATATTTTCAACAGGAAAAGGAATCCTTGACATTATCATTTACCCTCACTGGGTGAAGACTAGTGCATTCTTCAAAACTTCCAATTGCATTCTCCATCCCAATTGAAAGCAATAGGGTCTTCTCCATCTTTGTGCACTGTAACTAATGGAGGTGTGGCATCTTCTTGTTCAGATCTGTTTTCCAATGCATGCCCCAAAAATTTGCCTGTTAATCATTCATTGAACCACCTTGAAGGGCAGGTGTGAACCTTCAGGAATTTGACATCCTCAGTGCAAGTTTGCAGGCTTCCAATCAGCACATCTGGATTGTGAATTGATGCATAATTTTCAGATTATGATTTGTGAAGCAAATTGTACACGAATGGAGATCTATGGCACTACGGGGAATAGCGTTCCTTGGACAATGCCAAATGATACATGAAACTGAGAGCCTCCCAGTCCTTGGATAAACTCCCGTGAAGTAGAGTGGTGTGGCAGCACAAGGGTTGGTGCACTGCTTTACAGCATCAATGATCAGTGTTCAACTGCTGCTGCTGTCTATAAGGAGTTTGCATGTTCTCCCTGTGACTGCGTGGCTTTCCTCCCACATTCCAAAGACATGGGTTAAGGTTAGTGAGTTGTGGGCATGATATATTGGTGCTGGAAACACAGCCACATCTGTGGGCTGCCCCCATCACATTCTCAGTCTGTGTTGGTCATTGAGACATTCAACACATTTCATTTTTGATGTACATGTGACAAATAAAGCTAATCTTTAAAAATACTGTAAATCAATTTTTAAGCTGTTCAGATAACAGGCCAGAGAGTTATTCTTCCCTCACCTTTGCACTCCTACCCAAGATTGGGGAAGATTAGGCCTCATAACGTCTACAACTATCAAATGAAAAATGCCACACTCTGTGATAATGTACCAGCAGTTTTCAATAAATGGCTGGAAATATTGGCTTTGCATTTCCAAGTATGAACATACCTGAATAACTGCATAACTCTCTAAATGTTTGTACGGAATGCAGCAATACTGCCATTGAAAGGAGTGAAATCAAGTCTTTTTCCAAATACTCAACTTGTCAGAGAATATTAATTAAAATTTCTGCATAGCATGTTGAAATAAGATAACAATGCTTATTGAGTGCACACAACTGATAACACTAATCCTTCCACCAAATGTAAATTGTTATTACACCAGTGATATCTCTCATGGAACAATACAAACTCACATAACTCCTTTCCCACTTTATAACTGGAAAGTCCCCATCAATATTTCCTCTAATTTTTTTTGCAGACCAACCATTGCTCTAAGCAGGAAATTTTTGCATAGCCTGAGAACTGTGCAGCACTTTTAAGTGTTCTATTTTTGTAATGTGCAAACCATAAATATTCAGAATGAAAAGTGAAACATCACATCCTTTCAACTTTATTTATTAATTGAAGGGTATAATAAAATACAGTAGAACAAAGAACCTTTCACATTTTATCTTACTCCATCTAGCTGCTTGGCACCAAAGGCTGTGCGTGTAGGAGCATTTCAGGTCACCAAGCAGCCACACACCCATGCAACTCAGGGAGGGAACCAAAGTTCCTTCACACAAAGTGCTTGCCTGCTGCCAACACCATTCCTTGTCAGCTTGATTAAATCTCTCTGATAACTTTTGGAACTCCATCCATCACTGTGCCATCCAAGTATTTTCCAGTGACACTCCCTGTAACTGGAAGTATGTGGTTTGCATTACAGTTTGTCCCACTTAGAGCCATCTGCAAAGACATCACCTTTCACCTAATAGACAGGAAAACCTGCAACAAACCAATAGAGATGACCATATGGAACACACCAGAATTGATAACAATATCTTTGTTAGTAATCCAAAATGTTGCTCTATTAATTTCCAATTGAAGTTCTTGATTAGTGGCAGGAAACAATTAATTCATGGCCTCTATGAGCTTTATATCCACAGGTAGAGTGGTCTAAACACTGGTCAAGGTTCCATCTAGGGCTCTGATTCTGCATAACTTTAAATAATTGGTGTAGTTGATAGGATTCACCAGTGACCCTGTTAGTCACAAGTGAACTGAGCAGATTAAGGGGCTCAGTAGTTTTAAGTTTATCATAATTGTTAGGGCCAATGACAAAGGGTTTATGATGTATCAATATGAATTCGGTGTAGAGCTAGAGAAATCAATATAACATATAGCTGTGCAGATAAGATGATTAAGATACTTTTGGAATACTTTTCTTTAGGCCTGTGGTATTACAGGAAAGGTACTGGCATGGATAGAAGACTGGCTGACTGGTAGGAGGCAAAGCGTGGGAATAAAGGCAGCCTTTTCTGCCGGTGACTAGTGGTACTCCACAGTGGTCAGTGTTGGGACTGCTTCTTTTCATGTTATATGTCAATGATTTGCATGACAGAATTGATGGCTTTGTGGCCAAGCTCGCAGACAATATAATCCCAGGTGGAGGGGCAGGTAGTGTTGAGGAAGCAGGGAGTCTGCAGAAGGACATAGACAGATTAAGAGAAGCTGCAGACTCCCTGATTCCTTGGGCAAAGGGGCTGATGGAATACTGTGCTGGGAAGTGTAAGGTCATGCACTTTGGTAAAAGGAATAAAGACAGACTACTTTTCAAACAGGGAGCATATCTAGAAATCAGAGGTGTAAGTGGACTTGGGAGTTGCCGTACAGGATCCCCTGGAGGTTTAGTTGGTGGTAAGGAAGGCAAATTCAATGTTAGCAAGAGGTCTAAAATATAAAAACAAGGAAGCAATGCTGAGGCTCCATAATGTATTGGTCAGATCACACTTGGGAGTGTAGTGAGCAGTTTTGGGCTGTTTAAGGAAGAATCTACCGGCATTGCAGAGGCTCCAGAGAAGGTTCAGGACCATGATACTGGGAATGAGAAGATTAATTTATGAGGAGTGTCTGGTGGATCTACAGAGTTTAGAAGAATGAGGAGAATCTCATTGAAACCTACCGAATATTGAAAGTCCTAGATATAGAGTGGATGTGGAGAGGATATTTCCTGTAGCCAGGGAGTGTAGAACCAGAGGGCATAGCCTCAGTATAAAAGGATGTCACTTTCTAAGAGTTAAGGAGGAACTTAATAGAAGGTGGTGAATCTGTGGAATTCATTGTCACAGACAGTCGTGGAGGCCAGGTCACTGGTTATATTAATGTGGAGGTTGATAGGTTCTTGATTAGTAAGGGCATCAAAGGGCACGGGGAGAAGGCAGGAGAATGGGGTTGAGAGGAATAATAAATCAGCCATGATGGAATGTTGGAACAGACTCAATGGGCCAAGTGACCTAATTCTGATCCTATGTATTATGATCTTACTGTTCGAGGCATAGAATCTAGGAGAAGGGCAGTATACCCAGAAATATAAGATTGAATTGGTATACAGTTTTGGGTCCTATTTTATTATATTCCATGGTATCATACTCCTCTGTAGAGAGGAGACAACAGTACAAAATATGGCCTCTAAATTTTGTCCTTCAGTTTCAAATCAAGTCCCTTGTGAATCCTAAAATGCCTGTCACATCTGTCATGTCTATCTATTGATGTTATTCTTGAATATATGAAAAATAATGTATCCAGTGCCTTCTGAAGTCGAGGTCCAAAGATTTACAGCCATTATGTGTCAGGAGAGTGCCGACACTGGGTAGCTCGGTGAGACATTGTCAGTAACGGTATGAGATTACTCATTGTTTCTGATGCTGGATATAGGAAGAGCATATTCAATGGTCATTCACATCAGAGAGCAGCCTCTGTTAATGTTGTATGGTTAATAAGGATGGTCGGTAGAAAGGGACATTCTGGACATCTGAGAGGTCACGTGGCAGCAACGTAATGCATAAAAACATGCAGACATGGTCAAAAGGTCTTCTCACTTTTCCAGTACTCATTAAGAACCCTTGTCCCAAAATGTCAGTGCTGTTTCTCCTACCACTGATGCTGCCTGACCTGCCTAGTCTTTCCAGTATTTCTGATAATAAAGATTAGAGTTATGAGTACAGACTGATTTGTGATACAGATTTATCTACCAGAAAGTGTGGAGATATAACCTAACAAATCAATGAAATGGCAGATGTGAATATTAATTGCTGGCAGTTATTAGTCAAAGTTAGTGGCCAAAGATAACAACTCCATATCTCCAGAGCAATAAAACACCTGCAGATGAGTAAGTTTTCTGGATCTCAAGTGAATGGGGGGAGTGCAGCAATATTGCCACATAATAAAAATTAAAAAAGTTTTACAAGGCCCAACCAAAACTCCCAGTCCACTTTTCAAAAATACAGGAGAATGTAAGGAGTCAATGTGCACAATAATAATGACACATGGAACATTAATCAGATAACACTTAGTGTTGTTCTATTTCCACATTGCAAAATATTATAACCATATAACCATTACAGCTTGGAAACAGGCCATCTCAGCCCTTCTAGTCCATGCCAAATGCCTGCTCTCACCTAGTCCTACCGACCTGCACTCAACCCATAATCCTCCATTCCTTTCCTGTCCATATAGCTATCCAGTTTTACTTTAAATGGCAATATCGAACCTTACTCTACCACTTCTACTGGAAGCTCATTCCATACAGCTACTACTCTCTGAGTAAAGAAATTAGCCCTTGTGTTACCCCTAAATTTTTTCCCCCTAACTCTCAACTCAGGTCCTCTTGTTTGAATCTCCCCTACTCTCAATGAAAAAAGTCTATCCACATCAACTCTATCTATCCCCCTCATCATTTTAAATACCTCTATCAAATCCCCCCTCAACCTTCTACACTCCAAAGAATAAAGACCTAACTTGTTCAACCTTACTCTGTAACTTAGGTGCTGAAACCCACTTAACATTCTAGTAAATCTCCTCTGTACTCTCTCTATTTTGTTGACATCTTTCCTATAATTCAGTGACCAGAACTGTACACAATACTCCAAATTTGGCCTCACCAATGCCTTGAACAATTTTAATATTACATCCCAACTCCTATACTCAATGCTCTGATTTATAAAGGCCAGCATACCAAAAGCTTTCTTCACCTCCCTATCTATATGAGATTCCACCTTCAGGGTACTATGCACCATTATTCCTAGATCACTCTGTTCTGCTACATTTCTCAATGCCCTACCACTTACCATGTATGTCCTATTTTGATTAGTCCTACCAAAATGTAGCACTTCACAGTTATTAGCATTAAACTCCATCTGCCATCTTTTAGCCCACTCTTCTAACTGGCCTAAATCACTCTGCAAGCTTTGAAAACCTACTTCACTATCCACAACACCACCTATCTTAGTATCATCTGCATACTTACTAATCCAATTTACCACCCCATCATCCAGATCATTAATATATATGACAAACAGCATTGGACCCAGTACAGATCCCTGAGGCTCACCACTAGTCACCGGCCTCCAACCTGATAAACAGTTATCCACCACTACTCTCTGGCATCTCCCATCCAGCCACTGTTGAATCCATTTTACTACTTCAATATTAATACCTAAAGGTTGAACCTTCCTAACTAACCTTCTGTGTGGAACCTTGTCAAAGGCCTTACTTAAGTCCATATAGACAACATCCACTACTTTACCCTCGTCAACTTTCGTAGTAACCTCTTCAAAAAATTCAATAAGATTTGTCAAACATGACCTTCCACGTACAAATCTATGTTTACTGTTCCTAATCAGACCCTATCTATCCAGATAATTATATATACCAACTCTAAGAATACCTTCCATTAGTTTACCCACCATTGACATCAAACTGACAGGCCTATAATTGCTAGGTTCACTCCTAGAACCCTTTTTAAACAATGGAACAACATAAGTAATACGCCAATCCTCTGGCACCATCCCCTTTTCTAATGACATTTCAAATATTTCTGCCAGAGCCCCTGCTATTTCTACACTAACTTCCCTCAAGGTCCTAGGGAATATCCTGTCAGGACCTGGAGATTTATCCAATTTTATATTCCTTAAAAGCGCCAGTACTTCCTCCTCTTTAATCGTCATAAATTCCATAACTTCCCTAATCATTTCCCTTACCTTACACAATTCAATATCCTTCTCCTTAGTGAATACCAAAGAAAATAAATTGTTCAAAATCTCCCCGCTGTCATGGTCCGGTCCGTGAAATCTGCATTCCGGTTCACAGTCCGGTCCATGTACCTTATTCCAGGTTTTCCCAGTTCCTGTTGAGGCAGCTGATTCTTGTTTGGGCTGGCTTCATAAATAGCTTCAGGATTGAGCCTCTGGCTGCGGTGCACTGCACACTAAACCAAACATTGAAAATGATAGGGAAACACCAGACAGGACTGTGTGAGGAATGTCAGGAAGAGGAGTCAGTAGAACATGTAATTCCAAGTTGCAGGAAGTATGGGATACAGAGAGATTATGAGAATTAATCTAAGGGGAATTGGGGGTTCAGGAATTCACATGAAAAGGGTTGCTGGGCATAGGTGAGAGAACACAGGTCAGGATATTTTTAGCTTAAAGGGTACAGGTTTTTTTTTAATAGGATATGATGGATAAACAGGAATAGGGTACTAGGATGGCCAAAGATGGGGGGGGGGGGGGTGTGTGTGTGTGTGACTGACTGACTCACTCACTCACTCCGGAGCAGAAGGTGGCGGTCATGCACCATTAGGCTGAGTGCCAACCGCCGTAAAACAAGACGGAGATAGAGAGCCTCTGGCTGCTGGATTGTTCCTGTCAAAACCCCCTGTCTGTATCCCTTCTCTTCACCTTCCTGCCTGGGGCCCCGCCCCTGCCCTTGCTCTTCCTATAAAGGTGGGAAGATGAGTCTGGGGGCTGTGGAAGTGAGACGAGTCCTCAATGAATACTTCTCTTTGGTATTCACCAGTGAGAGGGAACTTGATGACGGTGAGGACAATATGAGTTAGGTTGATGTTCTGGAGCATGTTGATATTAAGGGAGAGGAGGTGTTGGAGTTGTTAAAATATATTAGGACAGATAAGTCCCCGGGGCCTGACGGAATATTCCGCAAGCTGCTCCATGAGGCAAGGGAAGAGATTGGTGAGCCTCTGGCTAGGATCTTAATGTCCTCGTTGTCTACGGGAATGGTACTGGAGGGTTGGAGGGAGGCAAATGTTGTCCCCTTGTTCAAAAAAAGTATTATGGATAGTCTGGGTAATTCTAGACCAGTGAGCCTTATGTCTATGGTAGGAAGGCTGTTGGAAAAGTTGAATCCAAACTCAGTTTGGAGGAACAACACCTTATATACTGGCTGGGTAACCTCCAGCCTGATGGCATGAACATTGACTTCTCTAACTTCTGTTAATGCCCCTCCTCCCCTTCTTACCCCATCCCTGACATTTTTAGTTGTTTGCCTGTTCTCCATCTCCCTCTGGTGCTTCTCCCCCCCCCCTTCCTTTCTCCTGAGGCCTCCCATCCCATGATCCTTTCCCTTCTCCAGCTCGGTATCACTTTCACCAATTATCTTTCCAGCTCTTAGCTTCATCCCACCCCCTCTGGTCTTCTCCTAACATTTTGCATTTCCCCCTCCACCCACAACTTTCAAATCTCTTACTATCTTTCCTTTCAGTCAGTTCTGACGAAGGTTCTCGGCCCAAAACGTCGACAGTGCTTCTCCTTATAGATGCTGCCTGGCCTGCTGTGTTCCAGCAGCATTTTGCGTGTGTTGTTCTTCACCTCTGAGTCTGTTGGGGTCACCTACTGTATCCTGTGCTCCTGGTGTGGCCTTCTGTTGATCAGAGAGACCCAAACTGATTGGAAAACTGCCTCACAAAGCACCTAACCTCTGGCTGGCAGAAAAAGTAGGATCTCCCAGTGGCCATCCATTTTAATTCCACTTCCCATTCCCATTTCATCCTGTCAGTCCATGGTCTTCCCCACTGTTGCACTGAGGCCACACTCAGGTTGCAGGAACCACACCTTACCTTCTGTCTGGGTAACCTCCAACCTGATGGCATGAACATCGTTTTCTCCAACTTCTACTAATGCCCCACCCTCTTCACCATTCCTCATCCCCGTTTCCCTCTCTCACCCTATCTCCTTACCTGCCCATTGCATCCCTCTGGTGCTCCTACCTCCTTTTCTTTCTTTGATGGCTTTCTGTCCTCTCCTATCAGATTCTCTCTTCTCCAGCCCTGTATCTCTTACACCAATCAACTTCCCAGCTCTTAGTTTCATCCCTCCCCCTCCCAGTTTCACCTATCACTTTGTTTTTTCCTCTCCTCTCTTCACCTTCTAACCCTACCTCCTCATCTTTTTTTCTCCAGTCCTGATAAAGGTTCTCGGCCAGTAACATTGACTATACTCTTTTCCATAGATGCTGTGTGGCCTGTTGAGTTCCTCCAGCATTTTGTGTGTGTTCCAGTCCTTCATTGTTCATGCATATAAATCTCAGCTCATCCACACTGTGGGAGACAGATTGTGGCAATTCTAGAAGGCAACTCACCAATATCTTTTCAAATGCAAAGAGCAATGGGAAATAAATACTGGCACCAGGATGTTTGCACCATATGAATTAGTAACAAGCAGCCAGAGAAAAAAATAGCAATTCTCAAGTTATTAAGAAGCATAAAGCAAACTTTAAATCCAAGTTGTAATCTTCTGGTAGGCTAGATTACTTTATCTAATTGAGATGTTGATGAGTTGTATGCTAATATCAAAAATAATTGTTTGTTTCTCCTTGCCAATGGTTTAAGTCAATCCATTGACAGATACCGAACAGTTTAAGAAAGGGGGAGTATTTCTCAGAGTTGATATTAGTCTCCAATGGATGGTCTCACTTATGTGCTGAGGTGCAAGAGTATTGGCAGTTACACTAATCATTACCTGCCGAGCTGATATACACATAATTCATGTTAATCAACTCGTATCATCTTAATATTGTTTATTTCACACAACAACCTCTCACCCAATGTCAACAAGACCAAGGAGCTGATTATTGACTACAGGAGGTCTGTGAACCAGTCCTCATTGGGGAATCAGAAGTGGCGAGGGTCTGCAACTATAAATTCCTCAGCACGTAAGTGCCATTACAAAGAAAGCATAGAAAAGTCTCTAATTTTTTTTTTAGAAATTTGTGAAGATTCAGTACCTCAGCTAAAACTTTGACAAACTTCTATACCGTAGATGTGTGGTGGGGAGTATATTGACTGGTTGCATCACAGCCTGGTATGGAAACACCAATGCCCTTAACCAGAAAAGCCTATAAAAAGTAGCGAATAGTGCCCAGTGCATCATGGGTAAAGCCCTCCCCACTACTGAGCGCATCTACACAAAGCGGTATTGGAGAAATAGAGCACCCACCTTCAGGGACACCTACTATCTTCTCAAAGCTGCTATCAGGAAGAAGGTACAGAAGCCTCAGTTATTACCTATCAACCATCAGGCATTTGAATGAAAGGTGATAATTTCACTCATCTTGACTCACCCTAACACTGAACTGTTCCTACAATCAATGGTCTCACTTTCAAAGACTCTTCATCTCATGTTCTTGATATTTGTTTCTAACTTATTTATTTATTTATTATTAATATTTTGTTTTTGTTTCTTTGTATTTACTGTGAATGCCCTCAAGAAAATTATTCTCAGGGTTGTATATGGTGACATATATGTACTTTGATAATAAATTTACTTCGAACTTTGATCTTGTTATGAACCCCAGTTTCAACAGCTGGGACGGTACGTGATGTAGTGGGAATCTGTGACTTTGTGTCTTGCAGTGTTACCCGATGACCTACCCCAAGAGTATAAGAGCAGCCGCGCAGATTGCTCCGGAGACCCAGTTTGGTGGAGAGTCGTTGGCGGCTGAAGAGTGCGATTGAACCCGGCAGGGAGTGGGTAACCGATGACGCTGTGCATTTCCGAGGTGACTGACATTTCGTAATGCAAACGTGGATTTTTGGCACCCACTTTGCTGACCCCTGCAGAGTGTCGGGTGCGTGGTGAAATTCCCACCTTTTCAGCACTCTTCGGAACAGACCGCATCGTGCACTCGCTGCCTCTGCAGGTACGGGGGCCGCTTTGGCGTATCTCTGCGAAACTCGCTTCTTCGCTGCATTTTGAATCTTCGTCTTCAAGATCGTCACTTCGCTACGCTTCGGAACTAAATGTCTCTCCTATCAATTCCCCCGTGAATCCCTTGAAACTTTCTGAACTGACATTCTGAGACTGTGCTCCAGTAAGACTTCTAAGTTTAACCGTTTGGGAGCTATAGACGCATAGAGTTGTTAACTTCGTTTTAAGTTAGCCGCTTGTTTAATTTTATATGTTTCTTCTTGAGTGTTAATAAACTTAGTTGTTTTGCAATAATTCCCTGACTCCGTTCCACATCGATTATCGCTGGTTCCACTTAATAATCTTTGTTTCCCTCCTACGTTGTAAACTATCTTAAATCTTTCTTATTTCCATTTTATTAATCTTATTAGGCATGTTGGAGCATTTTATAAGGTGTTATCCGGCTGTGATTTACCTTTTGACATCCATTGTACAAACAACACGTTCATACATAGTTATTGAGCATTCTATTTTCTTTAATGGGATGTGGAATTCAGTAAAGTAGTAGGTTTGTTCCCCATATAAAAACTTCCCTCTCACAGATAGTTTTTCTTACCCTCTTGACAATTTTATAAATGCCAGTGTTTCAATGTTTAGAAATGACAAGGAAAAAAGGGAGAAATAGTGCATTAAACCCTTAACTGGACAAACTCTATTAAAATATCCTTAAATGTGTAACAGAAACTTGCAAGGCAAACTGTAGAATCTTTACAGTGGATACTAGAGGGTTCCATACTATTATGAGAATCTTAATATTATCATTAGGGTACTGATACTAGCATCATTCAACTGGCAAGGAGTCCTACAGAATTTGGACTGCTAACCATTAGAATTCAATTACTCACTCCGGTTGCATCCTTTCACTGTGAACAACCCTTTCCATCTGTCTCCCACCTGCATATTTTTTCACAACTAATTCGAAAGGGAACAAGATATTACCTAGAGAATAATCTTGGATGACGTCAAACAGACTTACTTGCATTTGCATTTTTAAATGAAATAAGTAAATCAGTAATTATTTAATGATTGTTCTGTTTTTCTCCTGAGTAGTATTAAAGATGTTAAACTTAAAAGTTCTGGGCCTTCAGGGCAATATTAGAGGATAGAATACCTTACAAAAGGATTATAATCACAATTACCTTCCAATTTCTCTTTTGTTCAGTATTAAGCTATTGATTTTTATTATGTTCTGTTGAATAAATTAGCAATAATGTGAATATTATGCATCATAAATCATTATTTCTATGCTCATTAACCAGATGTTTGCATTATAGCCCTCATATTCTTTTCATAGTGTCCATATCACTTTAGTTCTACACTAACATCACCACAACAAATAACTGCAGGACAATTCTTCCTATATCAAGTTTATGACTTTAAATCAATCTGATTTAATGTCCATAACCCTCTTCTCCAGTGTGTCATATTGCTTGGTGCTTTAGAATTTCTATAGTTTTTTTTTATATTAGAGTTTTCAAATAACAAAGAAAATGTTTCCATTTACTATGTCTCAGGCTTAATCTTCAATAGGCCAGGGTAAAGGCACTAAATGAAGTAATACGCTAAACTGAAAGACTGCCACATCTAAAGGCTTCTTTAGATCTAGTTTGCATTCAATCAATTATCAGTAGGAGAAAGTAATGCAATTATTGCTGATGTAGCATGTTGTATTTTTGTCTTGGTTTTCTTTATTGATATAATATGATAAATAGTACTATGGAACATATGTACAGTTCTTTCATAGAAGAAACAGACCTAGAGTAAACCATTGATTTACTACATTTTTTTCCAATTCTCATCTTATGAATCCTTCATTTTCCAGTAATCATAGTATTTTCTATTTAAAATCTGGATATTTGCCTAGAAATCCATCCTGGTCAATAGCATTACGGACTATTCCATTTCAAACTTGTTTTTCACTGATGCCAATGGAACCAATTTGCAGTAAACAATCAAATGTGAGTTTTGCTTCTGTCCAGTCCATGTATCAGGATGAATTTCTAGACAACTATTTTCATTAAAAATAAAGGCACATCAGAGCCAATAATAAATATGAGGCAATGACTAGTGAACATTGTATCTCCAAATACTAATTCTTAATATGGTGTTCAAGCAAACCATTATGTTTCGATCATATACAAAATAGCTAGAATGTAAATAAATTAACATTCAGTACCATCTGTCGATACAGCCACTGCTTCTTGCTGCAGAGCAAGCTGTGCTTTCACTGGAACTGTGAAAGTGCCCTCACTCCTACTCTTGCCCCGTTTATTTCTCCTTTTCAAGTATAAATGCAATTCCCTCCTGGAAGTTATTATTCAACCTACTCTGTTTCAAACACAATTACCATTAAATCCCATGGCAACATATTACAATAGAAAGATCATTGTAGTCCCAGCTCAGGTAAGAAATATGATGTCCAATTGTAGAACATTAGCATCATGTTTCCCTTTTTTAAAAATGATTTTAAATTACATTAAGACATAGAAGGACAATAGAATTTTGGGCCCATCAAGTGACAGAAAAACATACCAGTCCTATTTCCCTGCAACCTATTCTTTCACAAATGCTTACCAACTCTCCACTAATTCTCCTATCACTTCAGTAAATTAGGGGTGCTTTGCAGTATCAATTAAGCAACCAACTGGCCCATTTTCAGGCTGAGGGAGGAAACCAGAACACAGAAGGGAAAGAACATGCAAACTCCACATTGACAGCATCAGAGATCAGGATTGAACCTGAGTCACTGGAGCTATGAGACAACAGCACTCCATTCTGCATCAGCATGCCATTTCTAAGCCATTTAATTTTCTGTCATTTCAGAATAAAGCTTAACATATCTGAAATATATATTGTTAAAATTTCAAACTACTTCCATGAATGCAATGTAAAATAATGCAAAGGCATGTCCAGACTCTAATCACAGCGACCTATCTCTGTTATTCCATTTAAAACCAATTTTTATTATCATTTGAATATCATTCACTGTAACTGACTGCAATTACTCAGCCATTTTAAAATAGTATACTAATGTTAATTTATGAAATAAATAAAATCATGTGAGTTCCAATTCTGATTTGAATTGAAACAAGTTGCAAATTTTCCTTAAAATTTTGATATTTGTATTACAGATTTGTTGATTTCTATTAAAATTTATGTTAGCATATGATGGTTTCATCACCACGGTAGCAAAGAATGTGAGTGATTGGGATTAATTTATAAGTACACGTATAACTTGGCATATGAGTGGACAGATTAAATAGAGGTAGATTTTCCGGTAGTGACCTGGGACCAACGGAAGGGGGTGAGTGTACAGGTTATTATTTGAATAATGTTGACAGCATTTATGCCAGATTTTGAGCATCTGTAATTTCACTTCATTATTTTTGACAGATGATCAAGTTGAATTATGCAGTAAGGTCCAAATGTTCACTGTAGCTACATCTCCCAATTCAAGATACAGTTTCAAATCTTCAGTTTATGAATTCAGTGGTTACATTCTTAAAGGCTGAAGTATTACTGCTATTTGTATCTGATTTTGTCTCTCCCTTTAGAACATTAGAATGGTAGAATTAACACTTAATTAAATAATCACAGTTATCAACTACTTAATGTGAGCTTCAACTCAGATTTCAGTATCCCTGCATAAGAACATGCTTTTATTTGGCAAACACATAACTGATAAAATATAGAAAATTTTAGTTATCAATAGACTCTGTGCTGAAAAGCAACCCTGATAGGCTTATTGACATATTTGTCAAAGAAATAGAAAATTAACCTTATATGTAACAGATTTATTGTTTGCATTTAATAACCAAACACAGCTAATCTTTGAATCTTGCTCTGTTGTCTGTTCTGAAATTTTCTGTTGGTTGAAGTTGCCACTAATCAAGTTTATTCTTCACTTGCTCAAAAATCTGTAAGACTCTTGCAGCTGGAACACAGCCTTCTCTTAAAATGGTGATTCCCTCTGAAGAATGTAAAAAAAAATTCTGCTGAAAACAGGTAACTGAAATATATCACAATTATTACTGAAGAGAATTTTAGAAAGCATCAATAACATTCAAGAAGATCTCATTAAAGCCAGCCTGTCTAAATTATCAGCTGCTTGGATGAAGTCAAGTTTTGAGACACATGATTTGAGAGTTAGGGGGCAGAAGTTTAAGGGAAACACGAGGGGGTATTTCTTTACTCAGAGAGTGATAGCTGTGTGGAATGAGCTTCCTGTAGAAGTAGTAGAGGCCAGTTCAGTTGTGTCATTTAAGGTAAAATTGGATAGGTATATGGACAGGAAAGGAGTGGAGGGTTATGGGCTGAGTGCGGGTAGGTGGGACTAGGTGAGATTAAGAGTTCGGCACGGACTAGGAGGGCCGAGATGGCCTGTTTCCGTGCTGTGATTGTTATATGGTTATATGGTTACAACTGCACTTCCTCTGTGAAAATGTCACAGATGCCAACATGAATCAAATCTGTCTGATTTGCACAAAATATTAATTATAAATAAATTGCCACAGAAAATCCAAATGCAGAAACTGCTCAGCACTTAATAAAAGGTCTGACATTCCTGCCAAGCCTATGGAAATCTCACAACCTAACTCAATGACTACTTTGTTAATAAATCTAACATATAAGTTTAATGCACAAATCCATAAATGTTAGGGTTTAGGGAATTATAGAATTTAACAGATAAAATCAACATAATCAGTAAACTAAAAGTAATTAATATATTTGAATACCTTGATCAATCTTGGTGCAGTTGATTACAGTAGAAGCAACTAACTCATTGGAAGTTCCATCACATAAAACACCATCAATTTTGTGTCCAAGACGCCTGTCAATAAACATTTTAATGCACAAATTGAAAAAAAGGCATATTTATAAATTATTACAGCAATTGACTCAATTATAATATTTGATACCTACGTGATAACCATGTCATGATGGATGCTGTCAGATTCTCCACTTGGGTTGGCTGAAGTAATAGCCAGTGGCCCGGTCATATTCACTAGATGAGCTGTCACAGTGTGGTCAGGAACACGGATCATGATGCTGTCCTTTGTGCCGACACGATCGTAGGCAGCACCAACACCTTTAGTAAAGGATACATTCAGATTACCATAATTTCCATAGAACCTATCCTTTTCATCATCAATCTGTTATGACGGGCAGCTTGAATGAGTACTGGCCTCCAAACACTTCCCCAAACAGAATGCATACCAAGTTTTTTCAGCCACTCTCCTTTCTTTACAATGCAACTGATGCCTCCGGGGTAGACTTGGTTCATGAACTCCCAGAGCAAAGGGCTGAATGGTGGATGTACTGCAGTGAGCTGGTCCAGGCTGGAGATACAGATACAGATTGGTTTTTCTGCAGGACGTTCCTGGAGCAGAATGGAGAGCAGTCATACATTAAATGTGCTCTGTGACTCGAATCTTAGCCAGTGAATACAATCACTGGCCAAGATAAATTGTTTGAATGTAGAGTGTTATATTTTGTTTGTTTCAGTGTCCTTACTTTTATGTTGTAGATGCTTTCAACAGCCTCTGGATGTTGACAGGAAGCTGCCAGAGCGTACACTGTATCAGTTGGAATTCCACACACACGGCCAGAGTCCAAGATCTTTGCAATCGTTCGTAGACCACTCGTCAAACGTGAAGAGGTGGTGAGGCAAGGTAAAGGGTTTTCATCTTTCTTTCTGTTTTTGCCTGGCTGTGATAGAGAAATAAAAAATAATAGGAATAATTAATTTTTATATTATAGTCCATTAGTTTTTTCCTAAAGTTCGTCAACAGACACTGTCAGAATTGCAATCCACAGATAGAAGTAAGCTGTACGGTACAAACCAATCTAGTTTTTCAGCTTCCTGGAATGGCAATTCTTATTAAACATGTAATGTCTGCCTTCCAGTCCTGTCAACATGTTCCATTACAAATCACCATGTTCTCCTTTATCATAGAAATTGCTTGTGTAAGCTGTCACACCACAATCACGTCATCCTGTCAGGAAAGGTACTCTGTAATAAAGGCCTCTTTCATTGTAGGTTTATTTACTGAATTAGAAATATTACAAAATTTCAATATAATAAAACAGCATTTTAAGATAAAAATGAATTATACAAAGTTGATTTCTATCCTGTAATCCCATTTCACCTGAATATTTAACCTCACTAGAACACTAGAAAACTACAGCACAGTACAGGCCCTTCAGCCCTTGATGTTGTGCCGACCCATATAATCCTTAAAAAAAAGTACTAAACCCCACTACCCTGTAAACCTCTATTTTTCTTTCATCCGTGTGCCTGTCCAAGAGGCCCTGAAATACCCCTAATGTTTTAGCCTCCACCACCATCCCTGGCAAGTCATTCCAGGCACCCACAACCTTCTGTGTAAAAAAAAAAACTTACCCCTGATGTCTCCCCTAAACTTCCCTCCCTTAACTTTGTACATATGTCCTCTTGTGTTTGCTATTCGTGCCCTGAAAAACAGGTACTGGCTAACCACCCTATTTATGCCTCTCATAAACTTGTAGACCTCTATCAAGTTCCCTCTCATCCTTCTACACTCCAAAGAGAAAAGTCCCAGCTCTGCTAACCTTGCCTCATAAGACTTGTTTTCCAATTCAGGCAACATCCTGGTAAATCTCCTCTGCACCCTCTCCATGGCTTCCACATCCTTCCTATAAAGAGGTGACCAGAACTGAGTACAATACTGTTTTTCGTGTGGTCTCAACAGAGATTTGTAGAGTTGCAACATGACCTCCCTACTCTTGAACTCAATCCCCCTATTAATGAAGCCTAGCATCCCATAGGCCTTCTTAACTACCCCATCAACCTGTGCAGCGACCTTGAGGGATGTATGGATTTGAACCCCAAGGTCTAGAAATTGGATTAAATATTATGGTGTGCCAAATAAATGCTGAGTTTGCCTGATATTGGGACAACTTTGCTTTAAGAAGTTATTGCTGTGACAGCAACCTTACAGCTGATATTTCATTCATCCACTGCTCACTGGAGTTAGGCTATTGTTAAATTAGTCTGTCCATGGTGGCCATGGAGGACAAAGACAAATGGGGAAGGGAAGTAGAAGCAAGCAGGGGTGGAGAAATGGAAAATGAGAAAGGAATTCTAAGGAGAATGCTTAAATAATGCCATGGCATACATAGAGCTCTAAGTGAGCCCCACTTGCCCTTACGCTGAAATTTTCAACTGTGCTACCAGTTTTTTTTATAGAAAAATACATAAATAAATTTGGGGAAAATGGCAATAATAAAAATAATATCTCAGCGGCATCCTTTTAATTCTTCAGTTATTTTTAACAGGCTTTGTGGTTGGTTTCAAGTTTGCCTGTGAGTAAAATCAAAGTTTGTGTAGATCTGATCCAATTTCTTGGTTTGATAACTTTTCAACATATTGGTAAATGAGTAACCAAGGAAATAAATAGATATCATACAGCATTTGCCTTGAAGAGGGGACCACCAAGTGGAATTAGCTGTTTCCCAAAGAGGTGATTAGCGAACGAGGCAGCTGCTCCATAAACACAGGCTAAACCAAACAAAGCCAACATCACACCTGTGGGGGAAACAGTGAAAAAAAATCATTTTTAGTGCTATGTGTATAAAAAATAGACATTTTTGGAAAAAATAGCAGTAACTTCAAGTTGTGACTGACCTTCTAAAGGAAGAGGCAACTTCTGCAAGGTGAAGAGTAAAAAGCAGATGATTATCACTTCCATGATCACAGTAGTTACCAGCAACACTATATTAATATAAGCAGCTGTGTGTGTGTGTGTTTGAGAGAGAGAGAGAGAGAAAAATTGCACAATTAACTTCCCATGAAGAGCAAATACTAAGGTACACAAAACTATCAGAAAATGCAGACAAAAGACTTACCTAAGACAACAAGAAACATGTTGACTATAAGGAAAGCAATTGCCCCTGCCGTGAAAGCACCATTAGTGTGAAGGTTGATATTCAGCAGCTGACCTGAAAAAAGGGATTATAGAAATTCAGACCATACTATCATTAATACAAAATATAACTTAGGGTATGAATTATGGCTGGAATTTCCAAAAAAGAAACTTTCATGGAAATTTCCAGCCTAATGAGAACTGGTATAAGCTTGAATCTTATAGTGAGAAAGGGTTTTGTGTTAAATTTTAATGCATATGTAACAACATTTCCTTGTTATTTTTTTAAAAACTAGTGTTAACCCATATTATCATTTGTTCCTATTGATAAAAATTACAAAAAAAAAGTTGCAAATTCCTAACATTTTCAGGATAAAATGTATCACTCGCGAAAGGCTTATTGTAGAATAGTACCACAATACTGACCACCTTCTTTCTTCCTGAATCCTGAACACAAGCAGCTGGATGAACAAATCCAACTATAAGAAGACAGGGAATAGTGAATTTCACTTAAGACTTTGGCCTTGTATCATTATTACAACTGGAAGATAAATTGAAATCAGTAACATATTTTGCATTGGGTAGTGGGGTGGAGGTACATCTCTGTCAAAAGAGGTGTAAGCCTCCCCTTCCCTCCACTAGCCTACCAGTCACCCTTGGGCACGGCATAGCACCTACTTATTATCCCCCCCCCCCGCCTCCCCCGGTTCAGGGTCACGTGAAGTTATGGGAGCAGGTGGTAGATGGTCATATGAGCAGCTGATGCGTATCATAAGTTCTGATTATCCAACCACTGATGCCAGCAGACAATCCCAGAAGAGTACTGATAAAGACACTACTCAGAAGAAGGCAATGACAAACCAGTGCTGTAGAAAAATTTGCCAAGAACAGTATTGGTCATGATTGCCACGTCATACGACATGCACATAATGATGATGAATATGTTGCGTGATTATGAACACTGCACCTTACTTGATCCAATCTATGTCTCACTTTTTCTCCCCTCTGCCCTTCCTGCTGCTGGACTAAACTGTATTCTTCATGGAGTCCGTTGCGATGCATTGACTAAGCCAGCCACAAACAGCAACTGGGCTGCAGGTGGAAGATCCTGAAGGCCGACCCCAGATTAACCAAATCTTCTCCTGACAGGCGGTACACCACTTCCCTTCAGTTATCCAGTACTACATCTCATTTGAAGGAATGGGGTTGTTGCACATATTGCAAGCTAGAGCTGAGGAAACAGCTTGTAGGCTCAGCACAACAAAATTCTGTCCCTATACTCGGTGCTAAGCCCAGGAGCAGAGTGGGGTATCAATGTGCAAGTGTCAAATTCTTCAGACTTCTAGCTTGCATGTTGATTCCCCACTCTCAGTAGGATGCTAATTCCCACAGTGCTCTAGCTAGCAGCTCCTTATTAAACTGTTGGCTGCATTCTACATGATGCAGACCACCACCTCTATTATGTTTAGTATTAATAAAGTGGAAGCAAAGTGTGTGAAAGTCAATAACAGATGAAGCTGTTACGATGGGGTTGGTGTTATTGTGAGTAAATGTCTCAAATGAAAAGTATATACACATCTGTAAGTTAATTCCATTGACTTCTAGTTATTTTAAACTAAAGAAATATTTTAGAAAATAGGTACTTTTGGCCTGCGTAAAATAATAACATACATTTAGTGATGAAATATGCAGAGATTTCTACAAACAAAGTAATGATCTGGTCTTTATAATGTAAACATTGTAGGCTTAAGAAAAAAGTCAATAAAATTTTCTTTTAAATAAAATTATAGACATACTAAAATTATTTAGTGTGATTATTTACAAACAGATGCACAAACAGCTCTTTTTTGTATCTACTGTATAAGTCAGCTTTCAAAAATTGCTGGCTGATTGCAAAATTCTGTTGCCCAAAGTACCTGCAAATCTAAGCCAGGTCCAGGTTGCCCAGACAGCTGCGTAGCAAAAGGGTAGCACAGAGCCAAAGCGCCTGCCTCCTCGAACTTGAATCCTGGATACGTAGATTTGGAAGAGTGCCCCAGGGATCAGCACCCAGGGAACAGTAAGGTGAAGTTGGAGCAGGTCTAAATTTGCACCTTGAATTGCAGACAGGGCTGCTAGTCCATTGCAGATGTAGAACAGAGCATCTGGAAGCTGTACGGTAGTAGAGGGTGGAAGCTCCTCTGCTTTGGTGAACCATTTTTTCATGGCAAATAGAATAGCTTGAGTTGTTTTAGAAGAGAGGAGCTGGGTTCCAGTGGGAATCAATGCCTTTTCTGCTATTGAGTTGACTAAGCTGGCAAAGGTTACATAAAGGGATAAGGCTGTGTACATAGAACAAACTGCCCCAAAAAATCTATAATATGGTACATTGGCAATCTGGGGAATGGTGGAAATGGTGAGAAGAAAAAAGAAGCCATTATCGATGTTTTCAAGTTTGCTTCTATTCAGAGACATCAGGCATAAAATCAATGCAGTGACTAAAAAAAACCAATCCCCTGTCATTCTGGCTCTGCTGAAATTTAATATATCAACATTGCCCAGAGCTGATAGAATAAACTCCTCCCAAGACTTCACAAGCCAGTACATACTATGGACACCAAATTTTGTGGTAAAGTAGACATCATTGCGCAGGTAACTGCAATAACTAGCATAGATCTGAGCAATCGAATTGATACTGACCCATACTGCTCCCACGTAAAATGTTTTCATGTACCCAAAGCAGTAAAAAGCAAAAATAAAGGGAGAAATCACACTACATAAGTTGCCAAGAGCCATTGGCTCAGCATATTTGGTATTCTTCTTCTTCTCCTCACCAATACTCTTAGAAGAAGATTTGTTATTTGTTCCCAGAAGTAGAACATTAAATAACGCATTGCCAAACCCAGGAAGGATGTATCTCTGTGTGACTCCCTTTAAAAGTAAGGCAGTGGCTCCGTAAAGCCCAAAGGCAACTATCACTAGTTCAAAAATTCCGGATACTATTAATGCCCATTGGCTAAAGAGACCTACAGCCTCAAAAATGAGTGTAACTGTAATGGCTCCAAACACAAAGGGCATGATGTAATTAGTTGTGGCAGAACAAAAGGACAAAATAAATGCAACACTGATGTAGGCTACCAGTCCAGCGACAGCTGACTCACTAATTTGGGGCAGGGCCTCGGTTAGATTATTTGTTGCTACACTGCTCTTATTTGGATGCAAAGTGACAACTGTCACATTCTGGGGGGAGTAGGCTCCCAGAATAATCCGGGTTGCCCCAAAGCTGCTCCACAAAGCTGAGAATGATACAAAGGCTGTACCACCGAGATGGTCATACTTTCTGAAGGCCATTAAGCCAGCTAAAAATTGTGTCACTCCACCAATCAGGACAAGATGAACACCTGTAAAACAAACAGTAGAATATTTAAATATTATTGATTCCTCTTTTAGTTTTAATCAGTCATATTCTGGAGCACTGTTGAGGTTTAACAAAGTCAAAAGGCATTCTTTAATAAGGGATTTTAAGATTAGAACTCTTTCAGAACAATCACTCAAGATCTCCTTAGATTTATCAGTAACACAATATTGGGATTGTTAAGAAGTTCCTTTTACACTGTGACAAAAATGTAGCCTTAATATTACTTGGGAGGAGAATCTTATTGACCCATAAGAGGAGTGAAGGACATTGTCAGTTTTGAGCCAACATAGAATATGGGTCAAAGGTACCTTGGAACAAATCGACACAACTTGACCCAATTCAGCATCAGCTCAAAATGGCACAAAATTTCCTTCTCCAGACTTTGTCATTTTCTGAAGAGATTGCAGAGGCACTAGTAGTGATGTTTCAAGAATCACTTGAGTCATGAATAGTTCCAGATGACTAGAAAATTGCAAATGTCACTCCACTCTTTAAGAAAGGAAGAAGGCAAAATACATGGAATTATAGCCTAGTTTGCCTAATTTTAGTGGCAGATAAAATTTTAGATTTCATTATTAAAGATGAGGTTTCAGGGTAGTTGGAAGAATATGGTGAATAGGTCAAAGTCAGCATGATTTCATTAAGGGAACCAGAGCTTTTCCTCCAGGGTCAGTGGTGGGTCTGCTATTGTTCAAGCTATGTGTTAATGATCTGGAAGATGGAATTGAAAGCTTTGTAGCCAAGTTTGCAGAACGATACAAAGTAAGGTGGAGGGCAGGTAGTGTTGAGGAAGCGCGGAGCATGCAGGAGGACTTGGACAGTCTGGGGAATGGGCAAAGTAGTGGCAAATAGGATACGGCATATGAAAATGCAGTTCAATAGAAGAAATAAAGGTGTAGGCTATTTTCTAAATGGAGAGTGAATTTAGACATCAGGGATACAAAGGGACTAATAAGTTCTAGTGCATGATTCCCTGAAAGTTAGCTTGTAAGCTGAGTCAAGTTCATTGTCACCTTTCATTTAAGGCAATGGTCAGACCACCGTTGGAGTATTATGAGCAGTATCTAAAGAATGATGTGTTATCGGTGGAGAGGGTCCAGAGGATGTTTATGAAAATGTTCCTGGGGATAAGTGGGTTAATGTATAAGGAGAGTTTGATGGCTCTGGGCCTGTAGTCATTGGAGATTAGGAGGAGGGGGGAATCTCTCAATGAAACCTTCTGAATATTGAAAGGCTTGGATAAAATAAACATGGAGAGGATGTTTCCAGTAGTGGGAGAGTCTAGGACCAGAGGGGACAGCCTCAGAATAAAAAAATACCCCTTTAGAACAAAGGTGATTAGGATTTTTTTAACCAGTGGGTGGTGTATCTGTGGAATTCATGGTCACAGGTGGCTGTGGAGGCCACATCATGGGTGTATTTAAAATGGAGGATGACAAGTTCTTGTCTGGTGACAAAGTGGGAGGGAAGCATCAGATTGATCTTGGAGTAGGGTAAAAGTTTGGCATAACATCATGGGCTGAAGGAACTGCACTGCTGTACTGTTCTATGTTATGGGGAGAAGGCAGCAGATGGGGTTAAGAGGGGTAATAAATCAGTCATGATCAAATGGTGAAGACACTATAAGCCAAATAGCCTAATTTCACTCCTATGACTTATGGTCTATTACAGGAGAAGATTGGGCCACCTTTACTGTCAATTGAAGTGAAAGCAGCCCTGCAACTCAAGCTGAAGTGCAGGAAAGTCTTCATTTAAGGGACATGGACTTTGCTGGCAAAACCATTGCCCATCCATATTTGGCCTTGAGTCGGTGGTGGCCAGTCAGCTGTTTGAACCACATTGGTTAATCACCTTTGACTTCCTACAATATTCTTGAGTAGGTTTCCCATGATTTAAACATAGTAACAGTGGTATATTTCCAAATCAGGATGCTGCACAGCTTAGTGTTGAACCTTGAGATACAGGAGTACAACTGCATCTGCTGCTGTTGCTTTTCTAGGCGGCAGGGCTCATGAGTTTGGGAGATGCTGGCAGTGTTCCCGCAGTGAGGTGGGACACATTGGTGTGCATTCCTTTTGATGCCCACTGAATTCAGTTGTTACTTGAGCAACATTTCAATCTTGTTTACATCGATTAACTCAGTTGTTTACATTGTTTACTGCAGTCCTTTTCAGTAATCAAGCTACAAATACTACAATATTATTGCTAACCTGCCAAAATGTTTTCAATTCCATTGGCCATAACATCTGTATTGACTTGAGCAAAGTTCTGCAGAGCAACAAGGAAGGCACTGATCACATTGGCTAGAAGCCCCAAGACACCTGGCTCACTGTAAAACACAGCAGCGAAACCTTCCGGGCTGGACATGTCTCTAGATCCAGAAATAATGAATAAATGAACATAATGATTTAATAGTGTGCAAACCACTGTTTTTTAAAGTCTAAACGAAATCAATTTGTAAATGGAAGTCAAAAAGAACTTAACATCACTGCGCCAAAATAAATCAGACACGGTAAGTATTAGAAAGAACAAAAGTGACAGAGTATTAGTTTATGTGAGACTGGAGGAAACATACTGTATATACAGTAATCTAATATATATGCACAATGGGAATAGAGTGCATGCTCAAAGCTATATACTGCTTCCCTGCACTATATCATGGATGTGAACAAGGTAGTATCATCCTTTGTAGGTTAAGTGGCTTTTGCAAATGTAATGGTGCCTGTTAATGTGAACCTATTCAGGTTACATGATAGAAAATGATTAAAATTAATTGTTTGTAAATACTCATTTTGGCAAAATACAAACTGTAAATTAATTTTATATGCTTTTTCAGAGCACTATTGGATCTAGATTCTCCTCTCTCTTTTGTTTTTTTTCTCTTTGTCCCATTCCATCCCTTTTTTTCACACCTGGATTGCTCCCCAGAACTTCCCCTTCAAGCCTTGGTTACCCCTTTCCTTCTCAGATCTCCTTGTTTTCATGTCTCATGGTGATCTTTCTCTCTAAATTTTCAGTCATGATACATTGTTCAATCACGTTTAAGGATATCTCCTTATGCTTGTCATCTCTTCTGACCTGACAAGGCTATTTCCATCCTCTTTTTGATCCACTGTGCCATGTACTTCCCTTATCTCTTGTGTTCCTCTTCTTGGACTGAGGTCCCTAATTGTCATTGGACTTTGGAACTCTGGACTGCTAGATGTTCTACTTGCCACCATACTTCTCTGCCTGTGATCTCCTGACATCCATCTTCAGTAAAATTGAAATACTCTGTCCTATCATAATCAATGTCCTATTATGCCCTTTATTTTTTTTAAGGCCAGTGTTTCTCAGCTGGAAATTATTCACCTAACCATTAACATAGCTAGCTCTCAGTTCTACTCTCTGGAGCATCAAAACTGTTTAGTGCTCTGGACCATTCTGGGAGCAAAATATTCATTCTTTGGCAACAAACTAAACATATATAGGAGTTTTTGGATCACTTTGTCACTCCCTTTCAATTCATTCTATTTCTTCATTTTCCTTGCTTACTTAATTATCCCGTTTCCCTTAATCTCCCTCACCTCCGCTCCTACAATGTCCCTCCGCTTTCCCACAGTTTTCTATTCATACTCTCCACATCTCCTGGAACCTCTTCACCCCCATCTGTGTTTCTTCGGCCATTGATGGATGAAAGTTCAGCTCCTAGTCCCCTCCCGTTATGAAATCCCTCTTTGAACCACCACACAAGTTTTGTCTTTCAGAATCCCTGAAAGCTTACTGTATATACTGCTTTAATATGTTTTCCTGCATTTTTTCCCATTATGGATAACTAAACATGTTTTCATTTTAAAGATGCACCACAAAGTTAAAGTTGCCATTAGAAAAATAGTACATGATTAGTGTCATTGGAGCAATTATTTAATATTTAGAATATTAAACATTATAGCACTGCACGGGCTATTCGATCTGCAATGCTGTCCTGCTTGTAACATCCATATCCCTTCATTCCCTTCATATTCCAACTAAAAGCCTCTTAAACTACGCTCATATTCCAGGCACCTACCACTCTCTGCACATGTAAGGAAAATTACCACTCACATTATCCTTAAACTCTGCCCACCCCCAATCTTAAAAGCATGTACCCTTTTTGAAACTTCCACCCTGGGGAAAAAATTCTGATTGTCTACCCTATCTACACCTCTCACAATTCAATAAAAAAAAAACTCGGTTCAATTCTCCCCTCAGCCTCCAGTGCTAGAGGGAAAACAGTCCAAGTCTATCTTAATATACCAAAATGGCTCAGTCAATTTTTAGCTTTCTTAACCTTATGTATGCTTCCTTTTTCCTTCCTGACTAAAATTAGAACCTCTTAGTCATTCAAGGTTCCCTTGCCTTATCACCTTACTCCTCACTGAAGTAGTGCAATGATTAATTCTGATCAGCTGGTTCTTAAACGAGAGGTAAACTGATTCTCTTCAATGCTAATCAATTTTGCAATAGTACTCTATACAACTGCAGCAGCTTTGAGATTTCGAAGGAAATTCAATAATTAGTGAGGATGAAACGGAGGTTCCGACAAAACAAGTTCAGTATTTGTGTTTAAAATGCTTAATATTACGAAATTGGCGCCATCTAAAGGCAATGAAGAAAATATTATTTAGAAAGTTTGCCTAGCAGGGATACTGATCGCCGTCCATCCCCGAAGCGACACAGCAAGTGCTGGAAAACAACGTTATAGCTGCGTTAAACACCACAGCAGAGGCAACATTTTATTAACAACAAAATAACTCTGAAGTTACCGTGGGAGCCGGAAATCCGAAGAATGTAAGTTGGAGAGGGCTAAGGGAAACGCAGCCTTAACTGCCAAGGATTTCAAGATTTCAGACCTTCCTGATACCCCTTATTTCAGAACCCTGCAAAGGAATCTAATTTGAAAGAGCGTTACTAAGTGACTAGAATGTGGCAGAGACAGAATAAACTTTCAAACTATGCCAAAACTTGTTTCCGACGCGAGTATGTTCCGACATCAGCACCACATTTAAAAACATATTTTGTGTTACTTTTCACCTGGAGTCGTGCAAGTGTAATTCACCAATTTTCACGTCGGAAGCGAAAAAAAATCTATTACAGCATTGGAAATCAGTTACTTAAATTAGGTTTATATAACCTTGTACCACGTTATGTGAAGAACTTTAGATGTCATTTTCACACTCTCGTTTTGAAGCCAATGATTTTTATACATTTAGATATCTAAATATGTTAAATTGTAATAGATTTAGCGTTCTTTAAAGCGACGTTTCGTTTACTAACAAAATTCAATGTCAATATCGAATACCGCTTACATGCAACGTTCCAGGTGACCGCACCTTGCTCCTTGGTATCATGTAACTTTGCGAGTTACGGCTTTATAGCAGTAGGCATAGAAAGAGGAAATGTTTCTCCCCAATGGAACCACCTCTTTTAGGTACAGTTAAAAATAAATAGGATGCCTTTTCCTAGACGATCCCTCCCTTGTTCGACGTGCTTGTAAATGTACATTCCCGAGGCATTAAAGACAGCTCAGAAAATTGAAATTGTAATTTGTGATTCTGGAAATTCCTGGAAGGAACATTATTCAGTTGTTACAAAATCGCTTATATGGAATACGTTTAAATCTTAATATTAAGGTTGTATTTTTCCCTCAAACAGATTAAGATAACAAAAGTCATTACTAGACCCTGATAAGGGGTCTTCGACCCAAAACGCCATAGCACTTCCAATTTTTTTTTAAAAAAATTCTGAACTCTGAGAACGTGTGTAGTTTCCGGCAGGAGAGACTTACTGGATGACATTCTCTTTGGAGTACTGAGTTCTTACACATTCAGAGAGTCCTAGGAATGATTCAAATTCTCGAGACTTTCGACACTATGTCTCAGCTGTCCAGATTAGCAGTATGTTCATCTAGATTCAGATTCACTGGATGAGGAAGGCAAATCACCAATTTTCTTGTACCTTCATTTGTCTTGAAGGGTTTCCATGAATTGTCAATATGTTCCATTGTGGTAAAGTTGTCCACACTTATGTCTAACTACCAAACCATAGACTTTTCATGTTTAATACAAGATGATATTTTACCTCCGCAGTAACCAGATTGAAAATATTCCCTACTTTTAAATTAAGTTATATATTGAAGGATACAGATGGATGACTGAAGATCTTTGCATTACATCAGCACCTCACCAGCCAACGTTACAGAACACTGGTCATTATCAAGTTCAGCTGTTGGCATTATAATCCCTTCTCTATGTGAGGCAATTCCATCACAAAGCCCAGGCTGGCAGGTGCAAAATTCACTTTCTCCAAAACCTAACAACTCTTATTGAGCCAATTCAAGCCCATTTTTTTTTTCCCAGCAACCATAGGTACTCAAATTTTAATGATAGCTGATCCTTCCAGAAAATCCAAATGCATCCTCTATGATGTTTCAAATATGCATGTTGATCAAGTATACAGCAAGTCTGAAGGACCATCACAGTAATATGGAGGGTACCAAATTATGGAATAAAGCAGATCCAAGCTTGCAACAAGTGTTTCCGGAATTTTCTGGAATATTCCAATCTCACTCACATTCTACACAGAAGAATAATCAAAAGTCAACATAAAAAAAACAAATTTGCCTAAGATTGCATTAGCTTCACAAACTCCACCTGTATCAGATGAATGGAGAGAGGATTTGGATGTTTAACTACTTTTTTCACTAGACACAGAATGTGATCTATGTATCTGCATGAAATATGGAAAATATCAAACACTCCTTGCTGTTCAGTTTACCAAGTCTCTTGTCACAATTCTTACAGCATATCCTTATAAACAGAAAGGTTAGGTGCAGTGTTGCAAATTAACAGCAATCAAGCTGTAACAAACCATAAACAAACTTGACAAAGGCAACTTGCCTACTATCAATCACAATCAGTTTGTTAATTTTATGTCTTGTATAATCTGTTCAAGATGACTCAAAATCCATAAGAAGTATGTTTCCAATGTACTAATGAGCTCACGTCTAGCTGAGTAGAGCAGCACGTCGTGGTTCATGCTAAACTTTACAGCGTCGGTAGTTAGGGTTCAGTTCCAGCCACTGCCTGCACGCTCTTACCATAAACCACTTGGGTTTCCTCCAGGTGCTCTGGTAGCCTCACCCATTCCAAAGTCATGCAAATATGTCACCATCTATAAATAGTACACGGATCTTTTTAGAACTTAGAAATTATTAATGCCTCAAATATTTTAACTAGCTAAGAATTACGATTGATTTGTATTTTGCCCTTATTAGATGGTAAAACTTTCCAAGTTTGTCCATTAACCATGCTTCACTGATCCTTAAAAACTTCTCCCTTTAATTAGCAGTGCACTATGCCAGGTTAGTTTCCCAATAGTTTTGTTTATTCCCGTTGGTAAATAGTTGGAGGAAATAAATGACACATCCTGTGGATCCATAATCTACGTATAACAGGTATCTGTTAAAGCCACCATAAAGCAAAATGACCACAAATTCACTGAGAAATGTTCATCTTTGACCCTCACCACTCATGGTATCTAACAATTTCTTACTTCACAGCATTGTGGAACACACACCAGAGTGTTTCAAGAAGGCAAATGGTCATCTTCCCAAAACTAATGAGGGGTAGGAATAAATACTGACCTTACCACCTATGCTCCTTGTAAGATCAGACAGAATGAAAGAATTTGCCAATGTAAGACCAGAATTGTAAGCAAACACTTTTTTGTTAATTTTCCTTGTATCTACTTGCCAAATGCAGGTTGAAAATGTCTTGAGACTCTGAGTCCACTTACATCAGTGGCCGTGTGTGGACAGGTCAGGGACTGATGTGGGTACTGTAGGGGCCCGTGCACATGAAGGTCCATGCCAACAGCAGCTTGCGAGCTTTGTATGGCGTAGGGGAGCACCGAACTAAGTTCAGGCTTCACTTCCCACCCTCTTTTACTCCAGTTGATAGAGGGGGAAAGCTGCTTAGCAGGTCTCTGCACGTTACCCTCCCGATACGTTAATTGGAGTTTTGACGTTTGCGATAACACCCCCCCCCCCCCCATCTCCCGCCCCAACCTTGAAGTAGAACGCGTCCAGATTTTCCGGTGTAAAGAGAGTGGAGGGGGATTGCAAGATCAGCTAGTGCCGCTTGGGATGGAGATGGAGTTTGACACAACTGGTAAAGTACACGAAACGGGGAACAACCGAAAAGTGCCAACGAGTTCTGAAACTCGAGAAAATGAGGAAATTCCTGACGGTTCTTATGCAAATTGCTGATAATGACATCTTGCGTTGCTGATTACTGGGCGTGTAAAACACAGACAGTGGGTGACGCGATTTTTAGTTGGGGTCGCAATTACTATATAAATGAACAATTCAAGAGTCCGGAATTGGACTCCAAGTTAAATAGTTTCTGAGCAATAGCGACGAGAGAGAGAGAGAGAGAGAGAGAGAGAGAGAGAGAGAGAGAACAGAATGCTTCCAAAATTGCAGGTAGATACTTCTGTAGATGGAGCGATTCATTTAATTGTTCCCATTCTTTGTTAATCATTTTTAATTGCTTAGCTTCAGTTTTAAAGATTAATTACTAACGTTGAAATAAATTCTGTTCTCTTATAGAAGATGCAGTCTTCCTTAACAGTTGGATGGAGGGCGTACCATAAAATATCACGGAAAGGTAAAAAGCTATTTTATTTCGGGTATGAGTCAAAATAAATTGCGCACAGATAATGTATTGGCACATGAAGGTCCCTGCCAACTGCAGCTTGCGAGGTTTGTGTGTCGTGGGGGTGCACTGAAGTAGGTTCAGGCTTCAGCTTTCAATCCCCCTTTGCTGAACCGTACTTGATACTGGGGAGAAACGTGCTTCCATACCGGGATCAGACACAATGGTGAGGGCGGATGCAGGTTATGCGAGATCCCAGTACTGTTTGCCTGTTTCAGCGGCAAAATATCTCATCATGTGCAACCACAGCACGAGCTGCAAGACCAGATCTGTCACTTGCAGAAACGATCGTGATTGAAACCGGTTATTAAATAGCTTCCATTCTGTAACAAAACATGCCCAATACCTGACCAAAGGCGGTAATGTTGCTTTGACCTCACCTGAGACTATCATTTAGAAATACAGGATACGCACATTTTACAGGCTTTACAAGGGTTGTATCCGGTTCCGAGTGTCTTTTTTCTCTCTGTTACTGTTTTATAGACAAGCTCTGGACTTCTACTTAACCGTGAGCGTTTATGGTTGTAGTTTCAGTTTCTGTTTGCCAAGGAAATCCGCCGCACACAATCACTCTCTGACTCCATGCATATTCAGACAGCGTGTTTTATTTTCCCCTGTTAGCTTTTGATGCACTGGACTTGAAAGAGACGGTAACAAGCAGCTTCGGCTCGTTCGTTTCGGGGGTTAAAGCCGAACAACTCTCAGACCTGGTTCTGCACCGGAGTAAGCGCATGATCCTGGATAACATTGGAGTTGGGCTCCTGGGTAGCACCAGTCATGTTTTTGACATTTGTCTGAATTACTGCCGGGTAAGTTCATTTTCGAACGAACGTTTACCACTGTAGCTCGTGCGAAATGACTGCTCACTGAAGTATCGGGCAGGACCGTTGTCCAGCCTTAAGCTGGCGAGTTTCACCAGTGCGGCAGAAAGCCCGAGACTATGCGAAATCGAATTAAGCAAAATAGGCATTCTAGCGCGGCTCCATGTTGAGCGCGTTTATTTAAGACTTTGTCACAACAGTGGTTTTCGTTGCTTTGAGCAAGTTCAGTGCCAGCGTGAAGTTTAAAAATGTAGTTTTGGAAAAACTCGATAGGCTGGCCGCACTTGACGTTTCAGCTCCATGCTCTTTCGTCCACACTCCCACATATGCTGCTTGCTACCTCTTGAGTATTTCCAGCACCTTGGTTTTCATTTCAGATTTCCACCCTCTGCAGTTTTATTTTGCTTGTAGCTCCATGTGAAGTTGGGCACAATTTCAAACTAATTCCCAGAGTTTAAGGAATAAAATGTAATAGGAATTTCTGATTGCAAAAGAGCGTAAAACCTTCACCGACCAATTTTCTAGCAGTTTTACATGGAACTTGGATGCAGACAGATGGGACAGATGTGGTCTGTAGATCCTCGGGCCACCAATATGCTAGCGAAAAAAAAATGAACTGCTTGGAAGAAGTGAGCGGGATAGACAGCATTTGTGCAGGTAAAAAGCATAGTCAGCCTTTGGGCTGAAACTTGACGCAAGGTCAACTTCAACTTTGCGTCACAAATGCTGCTCGATCCGTTGAATTTCTGCAACAGTTTGTTTTTTTTTGGTCCAGATTCCATCATCTATAATCTCTTTCTTCACAGATTGTGCGTTCTTATTTCACCACACACTCGCAGAATCTTACATGTGCCGTATTTTTTCATTTGACAGCATATGTTTGCCCAAGACCCGGTCAGCTCAGTGTATGGACGTAGTGGTTTAAAACTTTCGCCTACTCTAGCTGCGTTTACCAATGGAGTCGCGGTAAGCTCTCCGACTTCCCGAATGAAACAATATTAACGACGGAACCCTGCCTATCGTCCTTTGTAACCGTCTACCCTGTGGTTGTTAATGCGCAGGCGAATCTGAAAGCTGTTTCACCACCCACAGGTCCACTCCATGGACTTCGACGACACTTGGCATCCCGCCACTCACCCATCGGGGGCTGTGCTGCCTGCTCTCCTGGCTGCCGCTCAGATGCTGCCTGCGAACTCCAAACGCAGCGGTCTCGACTTGCTACTGGCCTTCAATGTGGGTATTGAAATTCAAGGCCGGTTAATGCGCTTCTCTCAGGAAGCACACAACATCCCCAAGAGGTAAGTTCCCGGCACAAACTTGAAACATTTATTTTTAATAAACATTTACTATGGAGTTCTGGAATAAAATACGTGGAGTACTGTGTCTAGAATATCATTGCACATGGTCCAACAACGCTGCCCTCATCACCCCCCCCCCCATAGGCACACACACAGACTTTCCTGCACTCCCTATCTTTTTTGCCCGCAAGTCGGATGAAGAGACATAATGCTCTTTAAGACACTCAGTGGACGACACAAATCTTGTGGTGCCTTCCACCAACAACTATGGAATCACAGTGAAATAGAAAATGCTGAGTACACCCAGGCAGTGTCGGTGGAGTGGCGACTGGTGACGCTTCATGTCCTTCAATCTTATTACCATAAATTGCTCTGTTAGGCAGCCATACACGACAGTGTTTCCAGTTGGAACCTGGACTGTTTAACCTAGGACCAAATCACATTCAAAAAATGAAATAAAGGAAAGAAAGATACAATAAAGAGACAACGTGAGACAAATGTAAAAAGGACCAAATATAAATCTTTCAAAATCTTCATTGTGAAGGTAATATTCAATGTCCAGAAGCCTGCTTAGTAGTAATCATTTCATTTCACAATTAAAAAGTCACTCAGTGAGTAACTGGTACATCCATGCATCTTTTTATATTTTTGAAAGCCTTGTGACTCAAGGATGCACCCAACCAGTAAATCTATAGAAAAGGAGAAAAAAAAAACTATCTTATATTTATTTTCATGATTTTCATGTCACAGACAAGGCCAGTGTTTTTGCCCATCTCCATTTGCCCTTGAGAAGGCATTGGTGAGTCACCTTCTTGATCTGCTGCAGACCTTCTGGTGAAGATGTTACTGCAGTGCAGTTAGGCTGGGAGCTGAGTGATAACGAAGGACCAGCAGTATGTATTTCAGGGTCAGGCTAAGAGGGGACTTGGCAGGTTATGGTGTTGCCTTACGCCAGCTGCTAGTGGTGGAGGTCTCTGTCTTGGCAGTTTTTTTGGGGTTGCCTTGAGGTGCATTTTGTTGATGTTACACTTCACGCATACTATTAGAGCTATCAATGTATTTATCATAGCATAACTGTTAAATCTATCCTTATGGAATCAATGGTTGAAACAGTAAGGAAAAAACAAAAGTAGCTGATGACTGTATTTATTTTTTATCCAACAGGTTCCACCCTCCGAGTGTTGTGGGGACAATGGGTAGTGCTGCAGCTATTGCTAAATTTCTGAAATTTAATTCCAACCAATGTATTAATGCCCTGGCTATTGCGGCTTCATTTGCAGGGGCACCAATGGCCAATGCAGCTACCCAGGCAAAACCCATCCATATTGGCAATGCTGCACGGCTAGGCTTTGAGGCAGCTCTCCTGGCTTCTAAAGGAATGGAGGGTAGTGCTACAATTCTAGATGATACCCCTGGCTGTTTTGGGTTTTCTGCTTTCTATGGTGATTATCAACCTCAAGAGATACCACCTCTCGAGCAGACATGCTTCTTGCTAGAAGAGCAAGACATGGCATTTAAGCGCTTCCCAGCACATCTGGGCATGCACTGGGTGGTCGATGCTGCTATCTCTGTGAGGCAATTAGCGACTCTCAATGAAGGTGCTTTCTCCCCTTCCATGATCGAGAAGATCATTCTGCGAGTCCCTGCTTCACGCTACATCAACAGACCGTTCCCAAAGACGGAACACGAGGCTCGTCATTCCTTCCAGTTCAATGCCTGCTCTGCATTGTTGGATGGAGATGTGAGCATTGACTCATTCAGTGAAAGCAAACTGCAGCGAGCTAATCTCAGTGAGCTACTGAACAAAGTGGAGCTTCAGCATCCTGAAGATAACTTGGCCAACTTTGAGAAGATGTATGGAGAAGTAGTTTTGGTCCTGAAGAACAATGATATTCTCTGTGGAAGATGTGACACCTTTTACGGACATTGGCGAAACCCTCTGTCTAGAGAATCCCTGGTCAAGAAATTCAAAAATAATGCATCATATGTGCTGCAGCAGGACAATATAGAAGCTATCATTGAATCAGTTGAAAACCTTGAAAATATGAAAGATTGTTCCATGTTAAGTTCTTATTTGGAGTGAAAAAGATTAATTTTTACAGATTTCTAAGAGTGATTTTAGCATGCAATTCATGGGTGAAATGTAATCTGTGCTGAAATGATTGAAACTTCTGGTGTCACTGAGTGTAAAATTGATGGCATCAACAGTGTGGAGGTGCAACTCAGGGAACTCGATTCCACTGAGCGAAGGGGCCTGATTATTACAAAGGAAACAGAAGCAGAGTCTTTGTATATATTCTTAACACATCAAACTGGGCAGGAATACTGAGTTGTGGTTAGTGAGATAACACACGCACTGCCTCTTTGGAAATCCCACCACTTCTGTGACAATAGTAGCCTTGCTGCCATCCCAGCCTGATAATGGTTTGCATTCATACTGTAAGGTGCATCACCGTCCATATTCAGTATATAGTCCATGTTTTAATAGGGAATTGGCTAATAGTTGCGTAGTGTTTAACACAACACTTCACAGCATCAGCGACCCAGTTTCAATTCCCGCCGCTGTCTGTAAGATGTTCTTGCATTCTCCCCATGACCACATGGGTTTCCTCTGGGTACCCCCACAGTCCAAAGACTTACTGACTGGTTAGTAGGCTAATTGGTCATTATAAATTGTTCCATAATTAAGATATGGTTAAATCAGGGGCTGCTGGGTGGCATGTGCTGAAGGGGCAGAAGGGCCTACTCCATGCTTGACACAAATAAATAAATAGATAATATCTGTAATCTGTCCATTCTCAAAAGATGTGGTTTCTATTGGCCTAAAGAAATAGCAAATTTGGAATTCTTAGAACACCCACGGCCAACACTAGATATACGTACTTTCTACCACTATGAATATATCCTTAACTGTCCTTCAATTGGAAGGTGGAAAAACCAAGTGAATTCGGATTACGCTGAAAATAATTGCTCACTTTCAAACTTGAAAGCTAATCTTAGCACAAGAGCTTCGAGTATTGTATTTGTAAATTGTTTTCCTGAATCAACATGCTGATAATAAAGATGGTAATCAAATGCAAAACATCTATTGCATGAACGTAATTGTTAAAAGATTCAATAAATATTTATTCTAAATTTCAATGCATTTGTGTCTTTTTTTTGGTAGTAATGTCAAAAATGTACAACAGTTTTGTGTTTTTTTTAATGACAAAGCCTTGCAGCTTACATATACACTGGTCTGCTCTCTTCAGTTACCTGATGAAGTAACTGTAGCCATTAGCCCTTATTATGCTCTTATATTTTATATTTTGAAATGTGTCATTGCTGTGGATAGGGTAGTAAGACAATATTCAGATACACTTAGGTTCCTCAAGGTTGTTATAACCCAGGGTGGTAGTGAGGATAAGCTCCCACTAGGTATTAAATGCTCCCAATGGCATGCATCTCAAGTAGCCTCTGACAACCAAGTCCAGCTCTTGGCCTTCACATGTGGCTCAGCTACTAAGCCTGGCAGAGCCATTTTTGCTGACAGGAGAAGGGGGAAAGGCGGGTTAATGATGCGTTAAAACCTGTGGCTTTAGGCAGGTGGGACTCATCAGCCATGGTTGGCAGCATATCTAGGAGGAGGAAAACTCTGATCTCAAACATCTGCTGTCCTTGCAGCTTTACCCACTCACGGGTAAGGCTTTCGGAATAAAATCTGAGGAGAAATCCAGAGCTGGAGTCCCTACGGCAGTCCTACATTGAGTTCAGTGCTGACTGAAATGACTTTGATGTCAAACTGTATCGGTCTCTGCTGTTCCTTTGGATTTATCAGCTGTATGGAGAGGAAGATCCTGCTACTCTCTATACTGTAAGGCCAGGCAGCATCTATAAGGAGAAGCACTGTCGACGTTTCAGTCCGAGACCCTTCATCAAGACTAACTGAAAGGAAAGATACTAAGAGATTTGAAAGCAGGAGGGGGAGAGGAAAATATGAAATGATAAGAGAAGACTGGAGGGTGTGGGCTGAAGCTAAGAGCTGGAAAGCTGATTGGCGAAAGGGATACAGAGCAGGTGAGGCGACACTTCACCTGTGAGTCAGCTGGTGTGGTATACTGCGTCCGGTGCTCCCGGTGTGGCCTTTTATATATTGGTGAGACCCGACACAGACTGGGAGACTGTTTCGCTGAACACTTACGCTCGGTCCGCCAGAGAAAGCAGGATCTCCCAGTGGCCACACATTTTAATTCCACATCTCATTCCCATTTCTGATATGTCTATCCATGGCCTCCTCTACTGTCAAGATGAAGCCACACTCAGGTTGGAGGAACAACACCTTATATACCAGCTGGGTAGCCTCCAACCTGATGGCATGAACATTGACTTCTCTAACTTCCGTTAATGCCCTTCCTCCCCTTCTTACTCCATCCCTGATACATTTAGTTTTTTCCCCCTCCTTTTTTTTCTCTCTTTCTGCCCATCACTCTGCCTGTTCTCCATCTCCCTCTGGTGTTCCCCTCCCCCTTTCTTTCTCCCTAGGCCTCCCGTCTCATGATCCTTTCCCTTCTCTAGCTTTGTATCCCTTTTGCCAATCACCTTTCCGGCTCTCAGCTTCACCCCACCCCCTCCGGTCAACATAGACAGTTGGCACTTAAAATCCATGGTTTACCTTGACTAACGGGGGGCCTCACAAGATATGCTTAGCTTCTTAGGCTGGGATATTGAGTATAAGAGTTGGGCTGTCCTGGTTGTGGCAGTACAAAACATCATTCAGGCTACACTTGGGGGGAGTTGTGTACAGTTCCAGTTGCAACACAACAGGAAGGAAGTTGTGGCATTAGAGTACAGAAAGGATTCATCTGGATGTTGCATGAAATGAAGGGCTTTATTTGGATAGGCTGAGTTTGTGCTCAATACAATGTAGAAAACAGGTGATCTTAATGACATGAAATTATAAGGGTAGATAGAGTTTTTATTCCAGTATTCTTTTTTACATAAGGGTGTTCAGTGTCTCTGCCATTCACCATATTTGTACTGTAGTACTAGTCTGGATTAAATTCCATCTGCCACTGCTCCAGCAAATTTTCCAAATGATCTGTGCACCTCTGTATTCCATCATAATCTTCTTCATTATCAACTACTCCACCAATTTTTGTATTGTCAGAAGGTTTACTAAATCTACCTACAATTGTCCCTTGCTTCCCATAGCATCCTGGGTTAGATTCCATCTGGGCTGAGGATTTATTCATAGAAAAACATAGAAAAAAATTCATCTTAATATTTGCCAGTATCGCTGACATTTTCTCCTTCCTCACACAGACATGTTCCAAAATATAAGCATACCTCTCACAACCTTCTCCCTATTGAATACTAGTGCATGGTATCCATTTAGAATCCTGCTCATATCCACACATGGCTTTCCATTTCCATAATGTAAAATCAAGTGACATTAGCAACAAGAGGGCTTCACTTCCAGATAAACTCAATGCCTTCTATGCTCATTTTGACCATCAAAACTTTGAGAAAACATCAAAAGCTCCCATAGACTCTGAAGATTCCGTGATTTCAGTCTCTAAGGGCAAAGTGCAAGTCTCCTTCAGGAGGGTTAACACATGAAAAGCATCTGATACGTAGCCAAATACTAAAGATCAACTGGCTGTAGTGTTCAGTGAAATCTTCTACCTCTTGCTTCAGAAGTCTCAGGTACCCATTTGCTTCAAGCAGGCTTCACTTATACCTATGCCTAAGAAGAAGGTGGTAACCTACCTCAATGACTATCATTCAGTAGTACTCACATCCTCATGAAGTGCTTCGAGAGGTTGGTGATGAAACATATTAACTCCTGCCTAAGAAGTGCCTTGGATCACTCCAATCTGCCTACCAGTGCAACAGATCCACAGCAGACGCCATCTCATTGGCTCTTCACTCAACCCTAGACCATCTGGACAGCAAAGATACATACAACAGGATACTCTTTATTGAATACAGTTCAGCATTCAATATCATCAGCCACTCAAAACTAACCAATAAGCTTCAATACGCTGGCCACAATACCTCCTAGTTCAATTAGACCCTCAATATCCTCACTTGTAAACCCGAGTGAGATGGTTTTGGCAACAATATCTCATCCACAGTCTCCATCAGCACAAGCATAGTACAATGCCGTGTACTTAGCCCCCTGCTCTACTTGGTTTACACTTCTAACTGTGTGGCTAAGCACAGCTCCAATGCCATATTTAAGTTTGCTGATGACACCACTGTCACAGGCTGAATCAAAGGAGGAGATGAATCAGTATACAGTGGGGAGATTAAAAATCTAGCTGAGTGGTGCACATCAACAGTCAATGTCAGCAAGACCAATGAACTGATTATTGACTTCAGGAAGTGGAATCCAGAGGACCATGAACCAATCCTCACCAGAGGATCAGAGGTGGAGAGGTCAGCAACTTTAAATTCCTCGCTGTTATCATTACAGAGGACCCGTACTGGGCCCAGCATGTCAGTGCAATTATGAAGAAAGTAGGGCAGCACTTCTATTTCCTTAGGAGTTTGTGAAGATTTGACATGACATCTAAAACTTTGATAAATTTCTATGTGTAAGCTGTCCAGTGCTGTAGTTGAATCTGTACCGGACTCAGAGGTGAGTGGTCCTGGATTTGAACCTGGCCAGCTCCTTGAATGCTTTCCACCTGTGCTAGGTTGAGAGTACTTGGCCTTGTAAAAAACAGACAAATGCTAAAGAGATGGCAAGGTTGCCGCCCAATGCATCACAAGACACAGAGAGGAACAGCAACAACAATAAATGTGGAGAGTATATCGACTGGGTGCATCACGGCCTGTTATGGAAACACCAGTGTTCTTGAACAGAAAATCCGCCTCACCATTGAGCACAGAAAGTTGTTGCAGGAAAACAGCATCCATCATCAGGGACCCCCACCACCCAGGCTATGCTATCACATTGTTGCTGTCATCAGGAAGAAGTCGGGTTGTTGGGAAAAGTCACAGGCTGGAGAATAAAGAATCCGGTAGGAGAGGGGAATGGACATTAGAAGAAAGGGAAGGAGAAGGGTGCCCTGTGGTGGGGGGGGGGGGTAGTAAGTAGGTGAGAAGTCAGAGTGGAGAATAGGGAAGTGGGATGGAGCGGAATTTTGTACAGTGGAAGGAGAAATCGATATTCATACTATCAGATTGGAGGATACCTAGACAGTATATAAGGTATTGCTTCTCCACCCTGAGGGTGGCCTCATCTTGGACACATCAGAATGGGAATGGGAATAGGAATGGGCATCAGAAGTAAAATGCTTAGCCACTTGTGGTGAATGATGCCATAAAATGGTAACTATAAAATGCTACGGCTTTCTCCTTCCTGAAAAGGTGATTGCACGGTCCCTTTTTTGTCATCTTAATTTCCACATTAAGTTCTCTCTGATGTCTCTACACAACTCAAAGGACTCACTTGAAACCAAGTGCTTATAACTGACAGATAATTCTTTTTGATTTTTTTTTTCTGATCAAACCTTCAGCTTCCTTTGTAAATTAAAGTTCCATAATCTTGGAATTTGTGTTTTTTATCCTTATAGGGACTGCTGACTCTCGGCTCTTACCTACCTCATCTTTAAATGCGCCCTAATTATTGGATGTGTTTTCTCCCTTTAGCAGCCTTTCCCAATCTTGTTTCACTAGTTTCTGCCTTATATTGTTAAAATCACCCCTTATTACAACTATATTGTTTTTATACAATACTGTGATTTGCTTATGTATCTGTTGACTACTGAGAGGCCTTTTTACCACATCTAAAACATCACAGCTTCTCTGATTTCTGAGTTCTAACCCTATTGACTGATCCCTCCAGATAACCAGACACCATGAATCACTGAGGAATTGAGGAGAAGTGGCATTGTTCTTGAACTGGAAATGGGTTTATGTCATATCTTGGTAGTTGGGGAATATAAAGTCTTAATTAATAAGCTGGATTTCTTAACTAAATAGAAACTAAAAATAAACCGAGTCCCAGTACAGGTAATCATGAAACTATCAGATTTTCATGAAAAACACACTAATTTATAAAAAGTGATTTAAGATTCACATAATTTCATAACTTCCCTTTGGTATGGCCTTACAGAGGAATAAAACTGGATTTACCACGCAGCATAACTTGATAATTTTACTAATTTTCATCCACTTGTGTGGACCTACATGTTGAACTTCTGTTCAGGGCGAAGCACTTGGATTTGAATTCTCAGAGGGAAAGTGCAGGGGTTGTCATGGAAATATTCAAAATAGAAACATAGAAAATAGGTGCAGGAGTAGGCCATTCAGCCCTTTGAGCATGCACCGCCATTCAGTATGATCATGGCTGATCATCCAACTCAGAACCCTGTACCTGCTTTCTCTCCATACCCCCTGATCCTTTTAGCCACAAGGGCCATATCTAACTTCCTCTTAAATATAGCCAATGAACCGGCCTCAACTGTTTCCTGTGGCAGAGAATTCCACAGATTCACCACTCTCTGTGTGAAGAAGTTTTTCCTCATCTCGATCCTAAAAGGCTTCCCCTTTATCCTTAAACTGTGACCCCTCATTCTGGACTTCCCCAACATCGGAAACAATCTTCCTGTATCTAGCCTGTCCAATCCCTTTAGAATTTTATACATTTCAATAAGATCCCCCCTCAATCTTCTAAATTCCAGTGAGTCTTTCTTCATATGAAAGTCCTGCCATCCCAGGAATCAATCTGGTGAACCTTCTCTGTACTCCCTCTATGGCAAGAATGTCTTTCCTCAGATTAGGGGACCAAAACTGCACACAATACTCTAGGTGTGGTCTCACCAAGGCCTTGTACAACTGCAGTAGAACCTCCCTGCTCCTGTACTCAAATCCTTTTGCTATGAATGCCAACATACCATTTGCCTTTTTCACCGCCTGCTGTACCTGCATGCCCACCTTCAATGACTGGTGTACAATGACACCCTGGTCTTGTTGTATCTCCCCTTTTCCTAATCGGCCACTGTTCAGATAATAATCTGTTTTCCTGTTCTTGCAACCAAAGTGGATAACCTCACATTTATCCACATTAAATTGCATCTGCCATGAATTTGCCCACTCACCTAACCTATCCAAGTCACCCCGCATCCTCTTAGCAACCTCCTCACAGCAAACACCACCACCCAGCTTCATGTCATCCACAAACTTGGAGATACTTCATTTAATTCCCTCATCTAAATCATTAATATATATTGTAAACAACTGGGGTCCCAGCACTGAGCCTTGCGGTACCCCACTAGTCACTGCCTGCCATTCTGAAAAGGTCCCGTTTACTCCCACTCTTTGCTTCCTGTCTGCCAACCAATTCTCTCTCCACATCAATACCATACCCCCAATACCGTGTGCTTTAAGTTTGCACACTAATCTCCTGTGTGGGACCTTTTCAAAAGCCTTTTGAAAATCTAAATATACCACATCTACTGCCTCTCCCCTATCCACTCTACTAGTTACATCTTCAAAAAATTCTATAATATTCGTCAGACATGATTTTCCTTTCACAAATCCATGCTGACTTTGTCCGATGATTTCACCTCTTTCCAAATGTGCTGTTATCACATCTTTGATAACCGACTCTAGCATTTTCCCCACCACTGATGTCAGACTAATCGGTCTATAATTCCCCAGTTTCTCTCTCCCTCCTTTTTTAAAAAGTGGGGTTACATTAGCCACCCTCCAATCCTCAGGAACTAATCCAGAATCCAAGGAGTCTTGAAAAATTATCACTAATGCATCCACTATTTCTTGGGCTACTTCCTTAAGCACTCTGGGATGCAGACCATTTGGCCCTGGGGATTTATCTGCCTTTAATCCCTTCAATTTACCTAACACCACTTCCCTACTAACATGTATTTCCCTCAGTTCCTCCATCTTACTGGACCCACGGTCCCTTACTATTTCTGGAAGATTATTTATGTCCTCCTTCGTGAAGACAGAACCAAAGTAGTTATTCAATTGGTCTGCCATGTCTTTGTTCCCTATGATCAATTCACCTGTTTCTGACTGTAAAGGACCTACATTTGTCTTGACCAATCTTTTTCTTTTCACGTATCTATAAAAGCTTTTACAGTCAGTTTTTATGTTCCCTGCCAGCTTTCTCTCTTAATCTTTTTTCCCTTTCCTAATTAAGCCCTTTGTCCTCCTCTGCTGGTCTCTGAATTTCTCCCAGTCCTCAGGTGTGCCGCTTTTTTTTTGCTAATTTATATGTTTCTTCTTCGGACTTGAGACTATCCTTAATTTCCCTTGTCAGCCACGGGTGCACTACCTTCCTTGGTTTATTCTTTTGCCAAACTGGGATGAACAATTGTTGTAGTTCATCCATGCGATCTTTAAATGCTTGCCATTGCATATCCACTATCAACCCTTTAAGTATCATTTGCCAGTCTATCTTAGCTAATTCACGTCTCATACCTTCAAAATTACCCTTCTTTAAGTTCAGAACCTTTGTTTCTGAATTAACTATGTCACTCTCCATCTTAATGAAGAACTCCACCATATTATGGTCACTCTTACCCAAGGGATCTCGCACGACAAGATTGCTAACTAACCCTTCCTCATTGCTCAATACCCAATCTAGAATGGCCTGCTCTCTAGTTGAAGTCACCCATTATAACTACTGTTCCTTTATTGCACACATTTCTAATTTCCTGTTTAATGCCATCCCCAACCTCACAACTACTGTTAGATGGCCTGTACACAACTCCCACCAGCGTTTTCTGCCCCTTAGTGTTATGCAGCTCTACCCATATCAATTCCACATCCTCCAGGCTAATGTCCTTCCTTTCTATTGCATTAATCTCCTCTGTAAAATAAAGATTAAGAACAAGAGATTTCACTTCTCAGTCTTTTAAATGACATAGCCAACGAACCGTTATTTGCTACTTATGTGCCAGGCTGAATGTAAATTGGCCTTCCTGTTTTTTACACTGTGAAGTAGTTGTACTTTAAAAACACTTCAGTGTCTGTAAAATGGTAAATTCTTCATGTTTTGGCTGTGGCTAAGTGCACGGAAGCTGTAGCTCAGAGATATAAAAGGTCTTTATTCAACATAGTGGACCAGCTGGAGAATCTATTTTTGCTCTCAAAAACAGTCCGGTGATGTTTCAAGCAATAAGCACCGAACTACAGTTAAAATAGCTATAACTACATTCTTTAATATTCTGAAGACAAATAGGCAAATTTTGCAGTATAACATATTCACAAAATATCCCAACTAGCAGGACTCCTTTATACATTCAAATTCTGGAGGTCTGAGCTCACCCAAAACATACCTTTCGTTGTTACAGATGATACTCAAGCAGCCAGAATATTAAGTGACGAAGCAGACATATCTTGAATTGTGCACTTAAGTGTCAGAGGTAAGCTTCTAGAAATGTATTAATATTGGATATGATCACTTCATGGTTTTCTTGATCTCATCATGAAAGTTTCAATGAGCAGAATAAATATAAGCATTTTCTTCCTTTGCATAGCTAACGATGGTAACTATTGGATAGTCATGGCCTAATCAGGAGTAGTCAGCATGATTTTGTGAATGACAGGTGATAACTGATGAATCTTTCAGAGTTACAGGCAGCAAACAAATCTACTAACTACTCTATTAATCACACTTCCACTGGACAATGATCACTTCAATCAATAGCGTGTAACATCCCTTTTGGAGTTATACTTCTCAACCACCTGTAAAATTGGGCATTTTTTGGCATTCTGGGAGATTCAGTGAACTGGAGTCTTGAAGGTGCAATAGATTTCTGGTGTCATGGCAGGTACAAGCTGAATCCAAGTGGCAGGGCCTGGGCCCAAGACTGAAGAATAAGCTGATGTTTGGTTGATTTAAGTACAGGGCTTAACTGAAAGTGTCGGGGTGTCAGGGCTGAAGGAGAGGGAGGGGCAGGTGTTTAGCTCCCTGTGGCGCGAGGTACACTCATCTTTGTGCTGAGCTGAGGCTGTAGCCTACAACTAACTGGACTGACGGCAGCAAAAAACCATCTTTGTGACTGTGGACTCACTTTTGTGAACTTTAGTATTATTTGTTTCCTATTTATTTTTTGAACAATTTGTTTCCGCACCTTGGGTTTCTTTGTTTTTGTGGCTGTCAGTAAGATGAATTTCACAGTTGTATATGGTATAAATACTTTGATAATAAATGCATTTTGAACTTTGAGGTAACCAGGAGGAGAGGTGAAGGTAGGATAGTAGAAATTGTCTAGATGGACTTTATTGAGACCTTTGACAAGGTCCCACGTTGCAGGCTGATCTGGAAGGTTAAGTCACAGGAGATTCAAGATACTCTGTCAGTTGGAATGTGCTCCCATTGTAAATATGCTATTCTGCAATTCTGAATTGGCTTAATGATAGGAAGCAGTGACTGACTGGAGGTTTGTGACTAGTGGTGTGGTGGTGTGCTCCAGGAATCAGTGCTGGGACCTCTTTTATTCAGTATTTATGTAGATGATTTGGATATATGTTCTTATGGAACAGAATTAGGCTATTTGGCCTATCAAGCCTGCTCCGCCATTTTATCATGACTGCTCCATTTTTTCTCTCAGCCCCAGTCTCTTTCCTTGGTGTCTTGACTAAACAAGAATCTATCAACCTCTTCATTAAATATTCATAAAGACTTGGCCCCCACAGCTGCCTGTGGCAACAAATCGACATGACACGATTAGTAAGTTTGCTGATAATATTAAGTTAGTGTGTCTTGTTGACAGTGAAGCAGCTTACAATGAATTGCAGAGAGATCTTGATCAGTTATGGTGACAAGCTGAGGAATGTCAAATAGATTTCAACTTAGGTAAGTGTGAGGTGATGCATTTTGGACAGTCAAACCATTATAGGGCTTACTTAGTGAATGGGAGGGCATTGATGAGGTTTTGTAGAAAAGAAGGACTGGGGAATAGAAGTCCACAGTTTGTTGTAGAGAAATCTAACAACAATATGTCCCAGGGAGTTTAAGATTTCTGGATGGTGGTGAGGAGATACTGCTGCTGCTTCTGCCTGCTTGGCTAAGTAATGCTCACATCTTTCTCTATTACTAGGATACTGCATCCAAACATACCCTAAGCAGCTACAACGGTGGCATAGTAACAATTTTTTATCCTTCTATGACTAGTGTGGCAGTCCTTCGTGCTGAAGTACAGGTTTGCTGAAATGCAGCAGCCATATGTCTAATTTGCAACCATGTGAACCTGCTGCTACCTTCAGGGAATGAAGGACTTGGATCCTAACACATGACTTGACCTGTACAAAGCCATGCTGATTGTCCCTATTTAGGCCCAGGTTTCCAAATTTTCATAAACCCTATCCATAAGAATCCTCTCCAATAACCGTGTTGTCACAGATGTGAGACTTACTCGTCTATAGTTTCCAAGATTATCTCTATTTCCTTTTTTGAATAATGGAACATTAGCTGCTCACCAGGCCTCAGAGACCTCATTTGTGATGGTAAAGGCCCTAGCAATCACATCTCTTTCTTCTCTCAGTAATTTGGAGTATGTGCCATCATGCCATGGGGATTTATTTATCTTAAAGATCTTTAAGAAACCCAATACAACCTTCTTCTTTATCTTGAAATGCTCCACATTGATCTCCCTATACTCCTAGTCCTTCTTGGTAAATACCGATGCAAAGTACTCATTTAGAAAATCACCTATATCCTTCACCTTCAAGCACATGTTCCCTTCTTTATCCTTAAGTGGTCCTACTCAGACCCTAGTTATGTTCTTGGTCTGGATAGATGCATGAGTGCCTTGGGATTCTCTTTAATCCTACATTCCAAAACACTCAATCAGATTAGTAAGGCACAACTTGTCCTCTACATAGCTATGCTGACAGTCCCTAATTTGGACATATTTTTCCAAATGCTGATAAATCCTATCCATAGGAATCCTCTCCTGAAACTGATGTGAGACTCACTGGTCTATAGGTTCCAGGATTATGCCCTCCTGGTTTTCCTAATTCCCTTCTTAAATTCCTTTTTGTTTTTTTTTTAAATCATTGTCAAAGGTCTATTCAATCTTAGCTTCCTAGGACTTCCACAATTCCATTTTCTTCTTGACTAAATTCGCCACCTCTTTCAACAACCTTACCTTGCCTTCCTTATTCTTCCTTCTTCCTGGAGCATATAGTACCTGTCTTTAATCACTCTCCACTTGTCAGATGCACAGTTGCCCAATCTCGTACAAATTTTTTCCAAAGAGATAACTACACACACAATCCAGTAATAATATGTTGACATTTGGGAATTCCCCAGCGTATCCCCAGGGAAGTCTGTCCACAATGAACCTTGCCAGGTTCTTTCTGAAGTTCAAAGTAAATTGGTTATGAAAGTACATATACTTCACCATATAAAACCCTGAGATGCATTACCTTGAGGGCATTCACAGTAAATAAAAGGAAACACAAAAAAAATTAATGACAAACTGCACACATCAAGATGGACAATCGATGTGCAAAAGACAACAAACTGTGCAAATGCAAAAAGAAAAAAAAATAATAAATAAGCAGTAATTATCAAGAACATCAGATGAAGAGTCCTTGAAAGTAAGTCCATAGGTTGTAAGAACAGTTTAGTATTGGGCCAGGTTAACCCCTCTGATTCAAGAGCCTAGTGGTCAAGTGTAATAACTGTCCTGAAACGGATGATGTGAGTCCTGAGGCTCCTGCGCCTCCTTACTTACGGCAGCACTCTCAGGAGAGCATGGCCTGGAACGTCAGGACCCTTGATGATAGATAATGCTCTCCTGCAAGAGCACTCCATGTAGATGTGCTCAATGAAGGGCTTTCTCCTTTATTGATTGAGCTGAATTTACTACACGTTGTAGGCTTTTCCATTCAAGGGCATTTGGTGGTTTCATACAAGGCCGAGATGCAACCAGTCAATAGGCTTTCCATTGCAAATCCATAAAATTTGTTAAAGCTTTAGATAACATGCCGAATCTTCGTAAACTTCTAAGAAAGTAGAGACGTTGTTGCTTTCTTTGTAACGGCACTGGACCCAGTACCAATCCTCTGAAATGATATCAACAACAAATTTCAAGTTGCTAACCCTCTCCACCTCTTATTCTTCAATGAGGACTGGCTCATGGACCTCTGGATTCCTCCTCCTATATTCAATAATCAGCTCCTTAGTGTTGCTGCCACTGTGTGAGAGATGCACCACTCAGCCAGATTTTAAGTTTCCTTCCTATATGCTGACTTGTGATCACCTTTGATTCAACCAATAACTGGTATTGTTGCAAACTTAAATGTGGCATCAGAGCTGTCCTAATTAGAAATCAAGAAGAGCAGGGGGCTAAACATACTGCCTTGTGGTGCACCTGTGCTGATGGTAATTGTGGAGGAGATATTGTTGCCAATCCAAATTGACTGGAAACTCCAAGTAAGAAAGTCAAGGATCCAGTTACACAAGGAGACATTGAGGTGTAGGTGATTAGTTTTGAGGGGATGATAGCATTAAATACAGAGCTATAGATAATAAAGAGTCTCCTGATGTATGCATCTTCACTCTCATGATGTTCCAGGGTTGAGCGAGGAGCCAATTTCCTGTTGACCTGTTGTGACGGTAAGTAAATTGGAGCGGATCCAAGTTTCTCCTCAGATGGAAGTTGATATGTTTCTAAAAGCCCTTCATCACAGTGAATATAAGTGCTTCTAAACAATGGTCTTTGAAGCAGCTTACAATGTTCTTCTTAGGCATCGGTATGATTGAAGTCTGCTTGAAGCAGATGGGTACCTGAGACTGCTGAAGCGAGAGGTTAAAGATCTTAGTGAACACTTCTGACAATTTATCAGCAGTTTTTTATAGAGCTGCAACATTACCTCATGGCTTTTGAACTCAGTCTCTTAGTTAATGAAGCCCAACACATCATATGCCTTTTTAATTATCCTATCAACTTGCCTGGCAAATGTGAAGGATCTAAGGACATGGTCCCCAAGATTCCTCAATTACTCTAAGTTGCAAGGAATCCTGCTGTTAACTTTATATTCCACTGTTAAGTTCAGCAGTCCAAAATATATCACTTCACACTTTTCTGCATTGAACTCCGTCTGTCACTTCTCAGCCCATCCTGTCAAAACAAATCAAGTTTAATCTTCATTCAAGCCATAGATACATCTAAATGAGACTGTGTTCCTCTGGGGCCAAGGTGTAAAACATTTAAAAACAGCAAGCAAACATTCAAAAAAAGTGAGGAACAAATTCAAAGAAGCATATTCACTCAAAAAAAGTACTTAGTCCAAGATCCTGAGCAACAATGTTCAGCAATTGCTGCTACATGCTTCTGGCAGTGTATAGACACACATAATCCAGCCTGTCATACAACTGCTCGAACAGGGGAGTTTAGCGCCAACAGGTGAGGCCAGGTCCAAGGTGAACTCAACTATGCTGTAGCGCTTCTACGCCGCTCACCTAGTCTGCAGCATACGGCAAGTCCGAGCCCTGAGGCCTCATTCTGCTACAACTGAGGCTACGCAACTCCCATGTCGACTGTCTCTCCAGCAGACAAGGGTAACAGGCCTGCAGTAACTTACATTATCACTGTCCAAGAGTTTTGCAATCAGAAGTGAAATGTGTGAGACAATCTCCACGGTTATACTGCACCAGCTCTGATGCTTCTGAGTGGCGGGCAGTAACATAGTCTTCAGCCAGGTCAGCTCCTCCGAACCCATGCCGACTCTTCTGACTCATTGGTGGACTCCTCTGACATCCTGACGGGCTCCTCCGATATCCCAATGGGCTCCTTCAACACCTCAGTCAGCTCCTCCTCCACATTCTCAGCCCTGACCAGCCCCTGAGACAGCTCAGACAGCCCCACTGTTGACACCAATCCAGCTCACTGATGGAGCAGCCCTGCGGTAGCTGATGTTCTTGGAATAGCATTGTCTTTGGATCATAAAAAACAAATTTTCCAAAGGAAAAACACTCTTGGTTGGCATTCAATAGGCCACTGCATTCACATGCATAGCCATCTTACTGGAAGTACCTGAAGTCAATGTCCTATTGTAAACTGCATCAACATCCTGTGACTGCAAGAAACTGATGGAAATTGTAGACATAGTTTAGTACACCGCATAAATCTGCCTCTGCTTCATGGATGCTGTCCACACTTCTCACTGAATCGCTAAAGCTGCCAACATAATCAAAGACCCCACCCTCACCAGAATAAGCAATGCCTGTTGCTTTCAATTTGGCATCTTGTACAAAGCCACGTATCTCTTGCACGGCTGCTGTTTGATGCACTTTCTGTTCCCTTGGCCGTATGATCTGAAACTCCTCCTTCAAATCATTCTACAACACTATCCTTTCATACCTTTGAAAAATTAGCCTCTTCAATGAAACACTTTGAATAATATACTGTATTTCTTTGAGGCTTTTTATTGATAATGATGCATCTTAGACTTTATTTTAAGATACAGAAAGTTGCTGATAAAATAATTTTCAGATACAATTAAGTCGATTTATCACACATTTCATTTCAATGAAAATACTTTTAATCAATGCTTGTTGCACAAAAAATAACTGTTCAGGAACTTTTTCCAGAAGTAACTGGCGGATTCAACAGAATGAAAATTTCCTGACAATTGAAAGCTCACAGAATTCTGAATGACTCAACCTTAGGAAGGTAACACCACCTACAGGCAATCATAGAAATACATCATTTTAAACTTTTTCACACGTGCTGCTGGTAGCCCTGCGGTAGCTGATGTTCTTGGAATAGGATTGTCTTTGGATCATAAAAAGCAAATTTTCTTGGTTGGCATTCAATAGGCCACTGCATTCGCATGCATAGCCATCTTACTGGAAGTACCAAATCACTTTCTCTATAACAATACTAACAATTAAAAGCCAATGTTTTAACAGTACAAATTGTTGTAACACAATACAAAGATAGCAGAGTGCTATGAGTAGGCAAAATCAAATTTGATACTGGTAATCTATGGCAAATGGAAGCAAGATGCTGCCTAACCTGCTGAGAGAGAAATCTCTCATATTCCTGTTAACCTGCAGATCAAACATACCGTTCAAGGAACTCTGGGTAACAAGAGATATCGAAGCTCTAATGAGGAAAAAGAAGGTAGAACAGAGTGATCTAGGAATGACGGTGCATAGTTCCCTGAAAGTGGAATCTCATGTAGATAGGGTGGTGAAGAAAGCTTTTGGTATGCTGGCCTTTATAAATCAGAGCATTAAGTATAGGAGTTGGGATGTAATGTTAAAATTGTACAAGGCATTGGTGAGGCCAAATTTGGAGTATTGTGTACAGTTCTGGTCACCAAATAATAGGAAAGATGTCAACAAAATAGAGAGAGAACAGAGGAGATTTACTAGAATGTTACCTAGGTTTCAGCACTTAAGTTACAGGGAAAGGTTGAACAAGTTAGGTCTTTATCTTTTTGGAGCATAGAAGGTTGGGGGGACTTGATAGAGGTATTTAAAATTATGAGGGGGATAGATAGAGTTGATGTGGATAGGCTTTTTCCATTGAGAGTAGGGGAGATTCAAACAAGAGGACATGAGTTGAGAGTTAGGGGGCAAAAGTTTAAGGGTAACACGAAGGGGAATTTATTTACTCAGAGTGGTAGCTGTGTGGAACGAGCTTCCAGTAGAAGTGGTTGAGGCAGGTTCAGTTTTGTCAGTTAAAGTAAAATTGGATAGGTATATAGACAGGAAAGGAATGGAGGGTTATGGGCTGAGTGCATGTTAGTGGGACTAGGTGAGAGTAAGCGTTCGGCACGGACTAGAAGGGCCAAGATGGCCTGTTTCCTTGCTGTAATTGTTATATGTTTATAAGGTAATGTACATCATGCATGGGCAGCTAAGTATGAATGAACCCCTCATTGAATATGAAGTGGTAAACACCAGGTTTAGCAGGGAAATAAGGAGGGCAAAGAGAATGCATGAGATAGATTTGGCAGAGAGGGTTAAAGATAATCTTAACAGGGTACTTCAATGATCAGCAAAATGGGTGACTAGGGTGAGACCTAGAGCCCTTATGGTGGAAATTGGAGGCAAAGTTGACAAAATTTCTCTTCAAACCCAAGGTGCAGCCATGGGCCCCAGCTATGCCTGCCTTTTCACTGGCTAGGTGGAACAATTTGTGTTTGAAACCTTCCCTGGTAACCCTCCCCAACTCTTTCTCAGTTACCTTGACAAGTGTATTGATTCTGCTTCATGCACCTATGCTGACTGTCAATTTTGTCAACATTGCCTCTAACTTTGATCCTACCCTCAGATTTACTCTGTCTATTTGAGAGACCTCTCTCCTCTTTCTCAAATTCTTTGTTTCCATCTTTGGGGACAAAATGTCTATTGATACCTTTGATGAATGTACTGGGACTCTCACAGCTATTTGGTTTGTACCTCTTCCATCCTGTTACCTGTAAAATTTCCATTCCCTTTTCTCAGTTCTCTCATCTCTGCTGCATCTGTTCCCAGGTGACGACCTCCTTCAAAGAATGGTTTTCCCTTCATCCACCGCTGATGCTGTCCTTGCCTGGTACTCTTCTTATTTACCGCACATTTGCCCTCACCCTATCTTCCCGCCATCTTAATGGGGATAGAGTTCCTTTTGTTATATACCCCAGGAACTTACACATCCAGCTGTAAATTTTGCCCATCTTTAATGAGATCCTACCACCAAACACATCTTTGCCTCTCACCCCCACTTTCCATGATGATTGCTCATTCCAGGATTCCCTTGTCCGTTCATCCCTCCCCACTAATCCCCCACCTGGCACTTTTCCCATTCAACACCACCTTCTCCAATCAAGACAGCAAATAGTCCTTCCAAATGAGGCAACACTTCACTTGCAAGTCTTTTGGGGTCATTTACCGGTGCTCCTCATGTGGCCTCCACTACATTGGAGATACAAGATGAAGATCAGGGGGACTATTTTGTTCACTCCTTCTGCAATAAGCAGGATATCCCAGTGGCCAACCATTTTAATTCCAATCTCCTTCCCATTCTGACCTGTTGGTCCATGACCTCCTCTACTGCCATGATGAAGCTACTCTCAGGTAGGAGGAGAAACACCTCATATTCCATCTGGTTAGAATCCAATCTGATGACATGAAAAACGATCCTTTAACTTCCAGTAATGATCCCCCTCTCCTTTTCCTCTTCTTCCATTCCCCATACTGTTCCTCTCTCACTCATCTCTCCCCCTGGTGTCCCTCCGCCTTCCATTTCTCTCCTGGTCTGCTCTGCTTTCCTTTTAGATTTCTCCTTGAGCCCTTACCTTTTCCACCTATCACCTCACAGCTTCTCACTTCATCAACCGTCCCCCATGGACCTACCTTCTCTCTCTCTTGTCTTCACATATCACCTTCTAGATTGTATTCCTTCCCCTCCCTTCAAATTCTTATTCTGGCTTCTTCCCCCTCCCTTTGCAGCTTTAAAACACATTAAGGCATTAAATCCTTAGGGCCAGACCAAGTGCATCCCCGTACCTCATAGAAGGTTAGGGAAGAAATCACAGAGACCCTTGTAGAGATGTTTGATAATTAGCCACTTGTGAAATTCCAGAAGACTGGAGGATGGATAATATTCCATTGTTTGTGAGATGTAGAAAGGATAGGCCAAGAAACTACAGGCTAGTGAGCCTAACTTGAGCTGTAAGAAAATTACTGAAGAGAATTCTGTAATTTTGAAAATCAAAGCCTGATCAGGAATAATCTGTAAGGTTTACACATGGGAGGTCATATCTGTGATTTTAGTGTCCGAGGTCATCCTTCAGGAGGGTGAACCCATGGAAAGCAAATGTCCCAGTCGGTATACCGTGTTGAGTACTGAAGACCTGTGCTAATCAACTGGCTGTAGTGTTCATGGATATCTTTAACCTCTCTTCGGCAGTCTGTGGTACACAGCTACTTCAAGAAGGCTTCAATCATATCAGTACACAAGAAAAATGTTTCAATGACCATCATCCAGTAGCACTTACATTCACTGTGATGAGGTGTTTTGAGAGGTTGGTCAACAAGGGAAGCCATTTCATTGGTTCTTCACTTAACCCTGGAACATCTAAACAGTGAAGATGCCTACATCAGGATGCTGTTCATTGACTACACCTCTGCAATCAACACTATCATTCCTCTAAGCTCCAAGTTAAGTGGATTTTCTAGTGTAGTCTGTTTTGTCATATGCTTTTGTGATATCATTCTGGAGGAACGTTGTCTCATTTTTTAACTGCATTGCTTTTGTGGTTTCTAAATGACAAATAAACTGAATCTGAAGACCTCAGTCTCAATACCTCCTTGTGCAACTGGATCCTTGATTTCCTCAACTGTAGACCCCAATCATTTTGGATTGACATCGACATTTCCACAATTACCATCAATGCAGAAGCACCATAGACCTGCGAGCTTAGCCCCCCAATCTACTCGCTTTATATTTATGACTGTGAGGCTAAATACAACTCCAATGCCATATTTAAGTTTGTTGTTAACGCCACTGTTGTGAGCTGAATCAAAGGTGGTGACGAATCAGCATATAGGAGAGAAATTGAAAATCTGGTTGAATGGTGTCACAACAACCTCTCACTTAATGTCAGCAAAATCATAGAGCTGATTATTGACTACAGGACAAGCCAGTCCTCACCAGGGTATCAAAGGGGGTCTGCAACTTTAAATTCTTCAGGGTTATCATTTCAGAGGATCTGTCCTGGGCCTGGCACATAGATGCTGTTACAAAGAAAGCACGGCAGCACTTTTGCTTTCTTAGGTGTGAAGATTAGGTATGTAATCTAAATATATTACTAATATCTATAGATATACAGTGCACCATATACTGACTGGTTGCATCACAACCCAGTGCGGCAACACCAACACCGTTGAATGGAAAACCCTACAAAAAGTAGTGAACACAGCCCAATCCATCACAGGTGAAGCCCTTCCCACCACTGAATACACTTACGAGGAGCACTGATGCAGGAAAGCAGCAGCATCCATCGTCAAGAACTCTCACCATCCAGAGCATCAGTAAGGGGGTACAGGAGACTCAGGTCCCATACCATCAGGTTCAGAGGCAGTTATTACTGCTCAGTCATTTGGCTCTTGAACCAGATGGGATAACTTCACTCATCCCAACACTGAAGTGATTTCATACACTACATACTGACTTTTAAGGACTCTGCAACTCCTATTTTTCTTTTGTATTTGTACAATTTTTTGCCTTTTGTGCGTCGGCTGCTTGTACGTCTTTGTTATGTGCAGTGTTTCATTTATTTGATTGTAGTTCTACATATTTACTGTGAAAGCCCACAAAAAATGAATCTCAGGGTAGTCTCTAGTGACATATATGTGTAACGCCAAGGTTAATATTTATACTGCTATGCTGTAACTGTTCCATTTTAGCAGTTCAATAAGAGCAGTCTGTTGTGCTTGCAGCTTGTTTGGGTTTGAGCTAAGATAAGGGGCTTTGTTGTTCAACTTAGGAATGTGGTGACAGCCAGTCAGAATGGTGGAATTGGGAGAAGGTTCTAGAGAGCACTGGGTGGAGAGGTTCTTGTGCAGGACACTGGTGTGAGTTGAGGTCTTTTTGGCAGGAGCTGGGAGAAGACAGGAGGAAAGATAGCTGAGGATGCCATCCCTATTGCACAAGGTGTTTTGTGCAGATGCATGGTTTCAAGGAGGAAGAACCGATGCTCATGTGGGGGAGCCTGTTTGCTTGTGATGGATTTCAAACGACATTCAGAAGGTGGTGTGTGCTTTCACACAGACCTAGGGTCCAGCACATGAGTAAAAGACAACTTGAAAATAAGCTCCAAGTTATGTGCACATTTGACTGTTTAATTATAATAGGCCCTTTTTGTTTCTTTCTTTTATTTCTTTAATAACTCTTTGGTTGAGTTAACATTCATAACTATGCTTTCTTTATAATGTATGCAGTGTATGATCTGTTATTTCTTGCTGATGAGCAATTGCATGGGACAGTAAAGCACACAGTATTCACACAAACCAGAGTTTGATTGGGCAAAACACCACAAACTATGGGTTTGGTGGGACCCAAGTCATATCTATCCTAGATATACGGAGTCTGAGAAAGGTGGTTTTCTCAATGCTGTGTCTGGTGGCTGTTAGTGAGGGGCTAATAAGCTGCAACTTTAGAGATACCCAGGAGAAAGGGGCTTCATGAGTATTTTGATATAAATTACTTCGAATTTTTGAGTAGCTGAGTATCACTGTGTAGTGGTAGCAAATTCAGCAGACCTTTTTGGAAGAAAAATCACTAAATGACAAACAAAATGTTAATTAGTTATTATCACTGCACAATTAGTAAATTTCCTTCAGCATTAAAATCTTATATTCTAATTATTCCATTAAAATCAAATTCAAATTATTCTGATCTAACCAGAATACTCAGGTGAAATGATGAGGGGGAATTTGAAAGGAAGCAGCAAAACATGATGCAATTGTGTCTGTCCAACACTGAGGAGGTTGTAGTCCCTAGTCGCCCTCCCCCCACTCCCTCCCACCCCCGCGCGCACACACACACACTTTTTCATTTCAATTTTGGCTAGTATTTTGGCAGATGATGTATAAACCAAACAGTCTCAGGGAGGTTTAGTATACCAACAGATCACCATTGTTTACTCTGTCCATGAAATTTCTTCTTTCCTTTCATTCTTTCTCATTACTAGAATGCACATGCTGCAGAGCCTTCCCTTATTCTGAACCAAGTGAGGAGTGCTTTGGAAAGATATTTTCAGTATTATTTCAATAGTTCTGAATATCAATTTCCAACCACATCCTATAACTGCAATTTTCGGTTTACCAATGGTGGATAATAGTCATTTATCCTCTTCTTGCATTTGTTACATTAATGGCAAGAAGATCTATTTTATTGAATTGGAAAGAAATTAATCCTCCAACTATATTTCAGTGGTTTTCTCAAACTATCTTGTTTGAGCTTAGAAAAAATTGAAAGTGTTGTTTTTGATCCTTCAGTTAAATTTGAAGAAACTTGGAGACCATTTATTTAACATTTTCATATTTAAATTGTCTTTTTCCTAATTGTTTTCTGTACTTTCACCTTGATATTTTTCATAAACCAGCATTGCAAAGTCCCTCTGTACATCAAATTTTATCAGCTTTTCACTACTGAAAAATGTTCTCAGGTTTATATTCAATCTATTGGAATTCATAACCTCATGGTTTCCTACATTATCCTCCATCCACAACTTTGACAACTCGTTTAATTTGTCTTATTTCTTTGTATCTTTCCCATACAATTACAGTTTGTACAGTATCCATACAGGACCTCATTAAATGCAGCACTGAAGTCCACATGTAACATGCATATTGACTTGCCTTAATCGCTTTTCTTGGTAAACTGAAATCAAATGTTTTAGCAAATTTCTCACCTAAACAATTTTTTTTAAAAAACTGCATGTGCTGTAAATGTAAAATAAAACCCAAACATTTTGAAAATATGAAGTGGGTTCGGCTTCATCTGTGGGGAGAAAAAATGTTTCAGTTTAGACTCCATCAGTAAAGGGTCCTTGATGGCAAATGTTAATTGTTTCTCATCCTACAGATGTGGCTTGACGTGCCGAGTATTTCCAATAGTTATGTTTCTATTTTAAGTTACTCATATAGCATTGTAAGAATCAGCAAAAAATTCCATAACTTGTTGTTGTGTCATATAAGGCATTTCTCTGATCTCAGCTGGCAATCTGAATGCCAATGTTGCAATTTATTTTAGTGAATCACAAACAGAAAACTTGATCTTGAATAGTTACTGAAATTAGCAACTGACCAACTTTAATTGAAACCTCTTCAATGAACAGTATGATATGCTGAGGTATGCTGGCTATCCCTCATAAATTCGCTGAAGAAGAAATTGCTGTCTTGTGTTAACTTTGAAGCATTGTGACTGACAGGTTATTCAAGGCACATTAATCCTTTCAAGGCCAAACAACAGATTATTGTCTTTTGCTTGTCATTGCTGTATTTGCACTTAACAAAGACTTTAACCTTCAGTAGATAAAGTTAGTTTTGTATCAGTTCAATGATACAATCTGTGTGGATTGGGAATAACATTTCCTCCTTGCTGACGATTAACACTGTGTGTTTAGCCCACTGCTCTGTTCTCTCTATACTCATGACTGTGGCTAAGCATAGCTCAAATGTCATTTATAAATTTGCTGATGATACAGCAAATGTTGAATTGGAAAGAAATTGATCCTCCCACTGTATTTAATTGGTTCTCTCAAACTATGTTATGTTTAAATTTAGAAAAAATTAGAAGTGGTACTTTTGAGACTTCTATTAAATTTGAAAAGTTATGGAGACCATTTATTCAACGTTTTCATATGATGTAATATGACCCTGTGCCAAGTACATTTGATTTCCCAGCTTTTAGCTTATGTATTTTGAGAGGACCGGAAGTGACGGCATTGATGAATACTTATTTTTGTTAGATATTATAAACAGCCCACTTTTTTTTTCTTCTCTTTTGTTTGTTTTTTTTTTCTTTTATATTACTTATTAGTTATAGTTATTAGATTAGTTAGTTTTGCATTATATAAATTTTTTTTTGTTTTTTTTTCTTTCTTTTTTGTTTTTTTATATTATACATTATGAAATATTTAGATTTACTATGTCCATACATATATCTTATGGCTTATGTCTTGGTAAACTCATTTATATTGTAACTATTATGTATGTTTTTTTTCATATGTAATGGAATGTGTATGTTGGTAATTTCTTTATCAATATATCATCTGTATTCTGTCCATATTACTAATATTAATAAAAAGATTTAGAAAGATGATACAGCTGCTGTTGGCAGAATCTCAGATGGAGATTCTGAGATTCACAGGAGTGAGATTTACCAGCTAATTGAGCAGCAACATCACTCAACATCAATATGACCAAAGAACTGATTATGGACTTCAGAAAAGGTAAGACGACGGAACACAAGTCAATTCTCATAGAACAATCAGAAGTGGAGAGCATAAGCAGCTTCAAGTTCCTGGGTATCAATATCTCTGAGGATCTATCTTAGTCCCAACATATTGATGCAGCTATAAAGAAAGCAAGACAGCAGCTATATTTCATTAGGAGTTCGAGGAGATTTGGTTTGTGACCTAAAACAATCAAAAACTTCTACAGATGTACCGTGGGCTTCATCACATTCTGGTATGGGTGGTGGGAGGTGTGGGTACTGCACAGGATCAAAAGAAGCTACAGAAAGTTGTAAAAATTGGTCAGCTCCATTATGGGTAGTATCCAAGACATCTTCAAGGAGTGGTGCCTCAGAACGGTGGCATCCATTATTAAGGACCCCCCATTACTCAAGACATCCCTCTTTCATTGTTACCACCAGGAAGGAGGTACAGAAGCCTGAAGGCACATACTCTGCAATTCAGGAACAGCTTCTTGCCCTCTGCCATCCAATTTCTAAATGGACATTGAACCCATGAAAACTACCCTACTTTTTTATTATTTATTACTGCACTACTATTTTTAATTTACCTATTTAATATACATATATACTTACTGTAATTCATTTTTCTCTATATTTTATCATGTCTGCTGCCACTAAGTCACAACATAGGCCAGTGATATTAAACCTGATTCTGATACTTTGATTGATTCAGAGATGAATGCAGAAACATATAAAGAGATGTAATCTTGTTAGAATCTACAAGGATGAAAATTTAAATATGGAGTCTGAGAGCAAATGTTCAGTACATGGAGGAATGATTAATGAACTCGATTTCCTGCAAAATAGGATGCACCCAGCTGAAATTTAAACACACCGGAGTCTGGAAAGTTCAAAATAGAAATTGGAGTAATCAGATTAAGAACCATAAAAAGCATGTGAAGGATCTCAGAACTAAATAAATAAGGATAATGTTTACTGAGTGAAGTTCAGCACTTTTGGTGATGAATTGAATCTAGAGGTTAAAATTCATGTCAAAAGTGCTAATAACCTGGTTCAGAATTAATTTGAGGAAGGGTTTGAATTCAATAACAAAGAATTGGATGTTATGATAAAGTTATGTTATCAGGAATATTAAGACAAAAGAAGCAATAATATACCCCAACTCTAACCATGGTACTTCTGGGAAAGTGGAAAATTCTTGTCTCTCAAACAGGAAACCTGAATTCAGAGCGTGAACTTCACCTATTCAGAATCAGATTTATTATCACTCATGTATGTTATGATATTTATTGTTTGGTGGCAGCAGTACAGCACAAAGTTAAAAAAAGTTACAATAATTAATAAATAAATAGTGCAAAACAGGAATAGTGAGGTAATGTATGTGGGTTCACAGAGAATTCGGAATTCTGATAGCAGAGGGTAAAAGCTGTTCCTAAGATTTTAAGAAATTACTCCAGAAATTCTAAGATTTTTCTAGAGATAAACATGATGCCAGATTTTGTTTTTTTTAACCATCAAGCATTTCCTTTCATTTCCACTGACAGGGCAACATTCTGTAGGAATCTAAAAAGTATTAATATTTCAGGTAACAGTTTCTCTCTCCAGTACCACAATTGTAGGACGTATCTTGGTAATGATGAGACTGAGTAGAGAGGAAATTAAGAACCTGGTGGCATGGTGTGAAGACAATAACCTATCCCTCAACGTCAGCAAGATGAAGGAATTGGTTGCTGACTTCAGAAGGAGTAGCGGACTGCCCGACCCCATCTACATCGGTGGTGCACAGGTCAAAAGCTTTAATTTCCTCAGGGTGAATATCACAAATAACCTGACTTGGTCTAACCAAGCAGAGTCCACTGCCAAAAAGGCCCACCAGCACCTTTACTTCCTGAGAGAGCTGAAGAAATTTGGCCTGACCCCAAAACCCTCACTAATTTTTATATGTGCACCGTAGAAAGCACTCTTCTAGGGTGCATCACAACCTGGTATGGAAGTTGTCCTGTCCAATACCGGAAGAAGCTGCAGAAGATCGTGAACATAGCCCAGCACATCACACAAACCAATCTTCTATCCTTGGACTCACTTTACACTGCATGCTGTCGGAGCAGTGCTGCCAGGATAATCAAGGACACGATCCACCCAGCCAACACACTTTTTGTCCCTCTTCCCTCCAGGAGAAGGTCCATGAGCATGAAGATTCGTACGGCCAGATTTGGGAACAGCTTCTTTCCAACTGTGATAAGACTGCTGAACAGATCCTGACTCGGATCTGGGCCCTACCTTCCAAATATCTGGACCTGACTTGCACTACCTTACTTCCCCTTTTCTATTTTCTAATTATGATTTATAATTTAAATTTTTATTATATTTAATTCGATTTGTACTTCAGGAAGTGCAAAGCGCAGAATCAAATATCACTGTGATGATTGTACACTCTAGTATCAATTGTCTGGTGACAATAAAGTACATTTCCAGAATTTAAAAATTTTGCATTTTCTTGCCCATCGTCATTCTCAAAGACAAGTGCTCATGGATGTTTTAACTTGGCAAGATGGTTTCTGTCCAAGCATTTGATTTCTTTTCTGAATCTTTCCTAGTTTTTAAATAGACGTGCATCTCCTGCAATGTTTTCAATAATAACAAATAGAAAATTGTTAATGTCACTATCCAAAGGAAAAGATATACTTTGTACTGGGAATTGAAGTTGATATACTTTTGGAATATTTCTCTTCTGCTGTTGGCATGGTAGGCATTACAAATGCAAGTTTTTTTTTAAGTTAGAATCAATCCAGGATCTGTCCCAAATTCCAATTCCTATATTTAATGTATTGTTCTCTTAGGCTTAGAAATTTCCAGCCTATAGCTTATAGTTAACAACTCAAAATATTAGAAGACATCCTGTAAGGAGGAAAATAATGGGGTACCTGGACAATGGTATCCTTTCTATTCTCAAAAATGGAAACTTCAATAAAGTCAATAACCATAGCAATATTGACTTATTTAATAAATACATATGAAATTATAGCACATGGAATGATTGAGTGTTTGAAAAGTATCTGGTTACTTCAGAATCTTTAACAATATATAAATGATCTAGTCTGGTGCCCTATATGGTTGTTTTGAAATCTTATTTCTGCATACTGTGGGTAAAACATTGAATAACCAAAATGCTGGCACTATTCTGGCATTTACTCAAAGTTCAGGGAGAGAAAAGACATACAAGAGGTACTTAAGCAATCAGAAGCTTCAAGGTTTAGGATATGCAGCTGGACTTAGTGTTGTCACATCCATGGAAACAAAATGAGGAAATGTGATTTACAAAGTGGTTTTCTAATTTTGAAAAAAGAATCATTTTTGGAGTTTATGATTTAACTCTGGCAAATTTCACCGCATTTGGCTAGATTATGTGTTGCATACTGAGGCCTAGCCTTCTCCTAGGTGCATCAGCCTCTATGGAAAGCATTAGCATTAGTGTATCATCAAGAAACTGGCCGGCTGGTGGCGCAATGGCATCAGCACCGGACTTTGGAACGAAGGTTTTTGAGTTTGAATCCAAGTCGGGCACCCGAGCACGCTTTCCATCTGTGCCAGGTTGAGCATTGAGCTAGCCACTTGGCCCCGTAAAAAAAAAAGGGTCGAATCAGGAACGTTCATATTGTGACCTGGTTAATCTGAAAGGAGACCAATTCTGACAAGAATGGCTGAATGTCTGCAGCAAACATGCTAAAAAAAAATCAAGAAACTTCTAGAAGCATCAAAAACCTGGCAAAGTTAAGTACCTGTTAGTTTCTGGAGTGATGTGGAACAATGGCACATGTTCTCAAAGTTACACATTGTACTGAAGCAACTTACACTGACTTTAAACGGTTTATTGTCTCAAGTAAAATACTTAAAGAGCAATTTTGGGCACACATCAGTAAATTCAGAGTTACGTTATTACAAAACTTATTACAAAACTATCCAGGTTTGCAAAGGTTGAATATAAGGTCATAACAAAAAATATAATATAAAATTGTTAAAATAATCAAAATAGCATGTTATTCTGCTTTAGAGATGTAAAACTTTAACATCAAGTATAGGCTTAATTTTAAACTGTTGAATAACTGGACATGTAAGAGGAAAGATAACAACTCTGAGAATTGAAGAAATAAACAGTTGAGCAGACATTTAAATATTAATCAGCTTGCAGTCAGTTTGATTTTGTTATATCTAAAAAATACTGCAGTATGTCCTCAATACTAAAGTTCATAGTAATGCCAGAGCCAGGGTAGCATTGAACAATCATTTCTTCAAACTGCTTGTACTGATGAACGAATTCTCCTTGCATTGTGCCCCACACCACCTGCAACATCAATTATAAATTTAAGTATCATAAGTCTGAGAAAATCTGCAAGTGCTGAAAATCCAAGCAACACACACAAAATGCTGGAGGGAACTCAGCAGGCCAGGTAGCATCTACAGAAAAGAGTAAACAGTCGATATTTTGGACCATGACATGAAATGTGGACTGATAACTCTTTTCCATAGATGATGCCTGACCTGTTGAGTTCTTCCAGCATTTTGTATGTGTTGATCTAAGTTTAATTATGCTAATTTCTTTGTAGATATAAGGTGGCCTTTGGTTGCTATTCATAAATATCTGTATTTATATGTTTCTATATTATGGAAAAAGTAAAAAGAATACAGAATACCTGGAGTTTGTGTTTAATAGTGTTAACTTATACAATGACCTTGCACCTTAAATTGACTGAACATGCACAGGATTCTTGAATTCTAAGTGCAAATTAAGTTTTTGCCCTTTTTTCTACTTTAAAACTCAATTCCTACAAAATTAAACAAAAATATTGATTGGCAGTTTCTATAAATTACGTTTGTTTGAACACTTCTCCAAACGTTAGCAAAATTAATTTGCATTCAGACTCATGAAAGTTCCTAAAGCATAACTTCTCCCTCAGTATTGACACCACTTATTCGATTTTTACACATATAAATCTTCACCCTTATCTTCTTGTCTAAAATAGGCTATTTAATCAAATTAAAATAAAAAATAAAATTTATCAGTAGTAAGTAATGTTAGCAGAACTGAAAATCAATCACCACAGGCAGCTAGTGTATCCACATGGCACAGCATTCAGGTTTGTTTTGCAGTTTTCTGCACTTGTCCTTTTCATGCATAGACAGTACTAAGCACATCGATACACTACACTGATGTAAATTCTTAACTGATTTTGCACAGTAATACTTGAGTGTGAATAAAGATTTAGAGCCAGTCTTAAATGCCTACCTTTGACAACAAGATGATGCACTAGCTACTGTGTACCACCTGTCATTAGAGATAAACGTGTCAAACTGATCCTTCTGTTTGGAGTCACCTTAAATGTACAGCTTCTGTGGTTAATCGGGCTTGGGACTTGAATACTTGTATGTTCAATTCATTGTACACACAGAGACACAGTTTAAGAACACATCAAAAATACAGATGGATTTCTAAAAAAAATTCTTAGTAATCTTCCCATAAACAATTTAGTTAGCTCAGACTTGTATTGTGTCAGTATGTATCTTCTTGTGTAGCTGCATTACAACAGCGCATTTGTAATTTCAAATGTACATCTTTCATTTATGTGCCACTGATTAAGCTATTCATGTGCTCTGCAAAAATGTGCTTTACTAACTTTTAACAATAAATTATAGAAACATAGAAAACCTACAGCACAATACAGGTTCTTCAGCCCACAAAGCTGTACTGAACATGTCCTTACTTTAGAACTACCTAGGCTTACCCACAGCCCGCTATTTTACCAAGCTCCATGTATCTATCCAGAAGCCTCTTAAAAGACCCTATCATTTCCGCCTCCACCACCACCGCTGGCAGTCCATTCCATGCACTCACCACTCTCTGCGTAAAAAAATTACCCCTGACGTCTCTTCTGTACCTACTTCCAAGCACCTTAAAACTATTACCGCTCATGCTAGCCATTTCAGCCTGGGAAAAAGCCTCTGACTATCCACATGATCAATGCCTCTCATTATCTTGAACACCTCTATCAGGTCACCCCTCATCCTCCGTCGCTCCAAGGAGAAAAGGCTGAGTTCACTCAACCTATTCTCATAAGGCATGCTCCCCAATCTCGGCAACATCTTTGTAAATCTCCTCTGCACTCTTTCTATGGTTTCCACGTCCTTCCTGTAGTAAGGCGACCAGAACTGAGCTTAGAACTCCAAGTGGGATATGACCAGGGTCCTATATAGCTGCAACATTACCTCTCAGCTCTTAAACTCAATCCTATAGCTGATGTAGACCAATGCACTGCATGCCTTCTTAACCACAGAGTCAACCTGCGCAGCAGCTTTAAGTGTCCTATGGACTCAGACCCCAAGATCCCTCTGATCCTCCACACTGCCAAGAGTCTTACCATTAGTGCTATATTCTGCCATTATATATAACCTACCAAAATGAACCACCACACACTTCTCTGGGTTGAAGCCCATCTGCCATTTCACAGCCCAGTTTTGCATCCTATCAATGTCCTGTTACAACCTCTGACAGCCCTCCACTCTATCCACAACACCCACAACCTTTGTGTCATCAGCAAATTTACTAACCCATCCCTCCACTTCTTCATCCAGGTCACTTATAAAAATCACGAAGAGCAGGGGTCTCAGAACAGATCCCTGAGGCACACCACTGGTCACCGACCTCAATGCAGAATATGACCTATCTACAGTCACTCTCTGCCTTCTGTGGGCAAGCCAATTCTGGATCCACAAAGCAATGTCCCCTTGGATCCCTTGCCTCCTTACTTTCTCAATAAGCCTTGCATGGGGTACTTTATCAAATGCCTTGCTGAAATCCATATACACTACATCCACAGCTCTAACTTTGTCAATGTGTTTAGTCACATCCTCAGAAAATTCAATCAGGCTCATAAGGCACAACCTGCCTTTGACAAAGCCATGCTGACTATTCCTAATCATATTATGCTTCTCAAGATCTTCTCCATCAACTTACCAATCTCTTAAGTAAGACTCACTGGCCTATAAATTCCTGGGCTATCTCTACTCCTTTTCTTGAATAATAAGAGAACAACATCCATGCCCTTCCAATCCTCTGGAACCTCTTCCATCCTTATTGATGATGCAAAGATCATTGCCAGAGACTCAGCAATCTCCTCCCTCGCTTCCCACAGTAGCCTGGGGTACATCCCATCTGGTTCCGGTGACTTATCCAACTTGATGCTTTCCAATAGCTCCAACACATCTTCTTCTGTAATGCCTATAAGCTCAAGCTTTTCAGTATACTGCCAGTTATCCCTGCAATCGCTAAGATCCTTTTCCACAGTGAATACTGAAGCAAAATATTCACTAAATACCTCTGCTATCTCCTCCAGTTCCATACACACTTTTCTACTGTCACACTTGATTGGTTCTATACTCTCACGTCTTATCCTCTTACTCTTCACATACTTGTAGAATGCTTTGGGTTTTTCTTTAATCCTGCCTGCCAAGGCCTTCTCATGGCCCCTTCTGGCTCTCCTAATTTCATTCTTAAGCTCCTTCCTGCTAGCCTTATAATTTTCTAGATCTCTATCATTACCTAGTTTTTTGAACCTTTCGTAAGCTCTTCTTTTCTTCTTGACTAGATTTACAATAACCTTTGTACACCACTGTTCCTGTACCCTAGCATCCTTTCCCTCTCATTGGAATGTACCTATGCAGAACCTCACGCAAATATGCCTTGAACATTTGCCACATTTCTTTTGTATGTTTCCAAAGAACATCTGTTTCCAACTTATGCTTCCAAGTTCCTGCCTGATAGCATCATATTTCCCCTTTCTCCAATTAAACATTTCCCTAACTTGTCTGTTCCTATCCCCCTCCAATGTTATGGTAAAGGAGATAGCATTCTGATCACTATCTCCAAAATGCTCTCCCACTGAGAGACATGACACCTGACCAGGTTTATTTTGCAATACCAGATCAAGTACAGCCTCTCCTCTTGTAGGCTGATCTACATATTGTGTCAAGAAACCTTCCTGAGCACACCTAACAAACTCCACCCCATCCAAACCTCTCACTCTAGGGAGATGCCAATCAATATTTAGGAAATTAAAATCTCCCACCACAACAACTCTTATTATTACACTTTTGCAGAATCTGACTCCCTATACATAAATTATTATGTATAAAAGGTGCCAATATTCTTTGTGTCAAAGCTTCATGTGGATCCTTTGATTTATCACGTTTGATGTTGCAATTGTAGGAATGAACATTAAATTCAGCAATTAAACCATATTATTTGCTGATAGAATTCAATGCACTTGTAAAGTTATGGTCACATACGTGCTAATCTATGCAAGCAGTTCAAAGTTTTCATTCCATAAGAACGGTCCTTTCTGATTAAAAAAGGATCACTTTTCTTTGCTGCATTTACCACAATATTTCCAGTATTTTCATGCTCATTAATTCTTCTATTCGTATATGCACTCATGCTCCACGGGACACGCTTATAAATACTGTTAGTAATTATCTTTTCTTACACAAGCTAACTACTTTGTGATCTCTAAGATCAAACAGAGTTTTTAAAGAACTGCATGGATTTTTTGTTAAATTCTCATCTCCACTTGATCTGCTGGCTTGACTTACTCCACTTATTTTCTTATTGCACTAAAAATCTATGATATCCAGAATGTTGCAACAACTAGACAGAGAACAATTCAATGTGAAAAATTAAGTTGTGTGTAATAGCACTTCCATAAATCCTATCCTAAAAGACATAATAGTTACCTAATTAAATGCATTACTTGATTCTTGTACAGGGTTTCAATTTTGAATTACAGAGGGGTACCTATTAATTCGAAATACCTGTAACAGGTTTCCTTCTTCACTCAGATGCTTTAGAACTTTTTTGTAGAGTATTTCCAGAGCCTTCTTCACCTCTTTTCCTGGATATTTTTCTATTACCTTTCTTAATTCTTGTTTGCTATATAATAATTGATAGCTTATTTCATCCTCTTTGACTCCCTGTGCAATACGAGTCTTGACCCCATCAAAGAAGATCTGCAAATTAAAAACATCCATATCAAATGTATGATCAATAGAAGTTCTAAATATCAAAATACTCAACACTGCACACTGCAGAATTTAACAAATTTTACAGCAAGTTTTTAAAACACTTACGTTGATCAAATTTTAGATTTTATATTGGGCATAGAGTTGTGGTCATGCTAACATTTATCTCTGAGCCTAGAGGCTGAAGAGTAAAAAGCATCATCTATCCTGTATTCAACACAATTAGGGGAACTTAATTTGCTCTGGATGCAGTCAATCTGTTTTGTTACATGATGTAATCCAACAGAACTAAATTCTATGATGGGCATTCTATGATTCAAATTATAAGTTTCAAGTCCAAGATAAATAGATTTTGCCAGGAAATGTGTCAAGGGATAGAAATAAACAAGGGTTCTAAATGAGTTAAGATAAAAAAAGATTAATAGGTTCTATGGATTTACTGTCTTACTGCTGTTCTATTACTTCAGCAGTTTCAGACAATTTACCCTTGCTCTCTGCATACATTCCTTCAACACCTTCAAAATTTAGCACAGTTTGCAAATCTTCCAAGAATGAAAACCTTGTCAACCACATCAAGGACAAGTTTTATAGAAATACTAATCTCCAATCCTTGTGCATGAGTAGCTGGCATTTCCTTACATTATATTGGCCATGGAGTACATCCATCTCATCACAATATGACGTTTAGCAGATCTGTATAAAATAGATGATTGCAATATGCCAACCTGATTTTAGGATTTTAATTCTCCTAGTCTCAGGATATGGAGTCATGAAGTAAAATGCCAAATGCAACAGCTTCTCTGCTGCTGCTTGGACAGGTAATCTGATACTGGGGAAAAATTGAAGGCTGCAGAAGCATTTGTGCATGTACTACTCAGAAAACACATCTATTAATTCTCATTCCAGTACTTTCATATCACTAAGCAGCGTATGTGGAGGTATTAAAATAGCATAATTTAATAGCATAATTTAATTTAAGTAAAATCTACTTATTTAATATCCGGAATGATTTGCATATTTAACTCTGCCATTCTAGAGCTGTAAAACAAGGTATTTTTTTGAAAAACCCAAGAATTTCTTGAATGGGTTAACTGTTGAAAATAGCCTGCGGGTGCCAGATCTTCTGTGAAACATTTCCAACATCGGGATCAGACTTGAACTTTGATCTCATGGTATGCAACTAACAAAGGAATTAAAACAAGCAAAATCATGATTACTTTTCACTTTGAAAGATACAATTAAGATACAGACATTTAGTTTCTCCAATGGCTGTCCCAGATATTTAGTAACATAGAGGTTAAGATGTTCCGAGTATTGTTGGTAGGCTTCCTTTTTCCTATCTTCAAGACTGCTGATTTTCATTTCGGAGAGGAAGCAGTAGATTTGGTGAAAGTTCTCCATTATAACAACATCTGGAGGAATCTTCAAATTCATTAAGGCAATGTTTTTAACTTGAAATATAAACAAAAATATTAAGGTTATTTATTTCAGTAAAATTCTGAACACGTATGAAGAACTTAAATTGAACTGTGCAAAAAAATCTTATTCTAATGTGTAAAAATGTTTTAATGGGCAAGTGCATAATTTAAACATGAAATCTACAGATGCTAGAAATCCAATGCAACACACATAAAGTACTGGAGGAACTCAGCTGGTCAGACAGCATCCATGGAAATAAATAAACAGTCGATGTTTTGGGCCAAGGACTGAAAAGGAATTGCTAAGACCCCAGAATAAAAAGGAAGTGGGAGGGGCAGGAGGCTAGCTGGAAGGTGAAAGGTAAAGCCAGGTGGATGGGAAAGGTAAAGGTTTGGAGAAGATGGATTCTGACAGGAGAGGAGAGTGGACCATAGGAGAAAAGGAAAGGAGGTGGGCCAATTGGAAGTAATAGGCAGATAAGAAGAGGTAAAAAGCCAGAGTGGGGAATAGAAGAAGAGGGGCGGGGGTAGAAAGTATGGCCTCAACATGGCACAAAAGGAGGGCATGGATTAATATGTTGGAATGGGAATGGGAATAAAAATATTTGGCCACCACGAAGTTCTGCTTTTGGCAGATGGAGCAGAGGTGCTTGATGCAGCAGTTCCCCCTATTTATGGCGGGTCTCACCAATGTAGAGGAGGCCACATCAGGAGTAACGTACACAATAGACGACTCCAGCAGATTTGCAGGTTAAGTGTTCCCTCCACTGGAAGAACTGTTTTGGGCCCTGAATGGAGGTGAGGAAGGAGGTGAATGGGCAGGTGTAGCACATAGGCCGCTTGAAGCGATAAGTAATGGGAGGGTGATTAGTTGGAAAGGACGAATGGACAAAGGAATCAGAGGGAGCGATCCTTGGGGTAAGCAGAGGAGGGGGGAGATAAGGATGTTTAGTGGTAGGATCCCTTTGGAGATAGCAGAAGTTGTGAAGGATAATGAGTTGGATGCAGAAGTTTGTGGGGTGGTAGATAAGGACAAGAGGAACTCTACCATTGTTAAGGTGAAAGGAAGATGGGGTGACCATGGATGTCAGGGAAATAGAGAAAATGAGTGTGAGGGCAGCATCAATAGTGGAGGAAGGAAAACCCCATTCCTTGAAGGAGGAGGCCAACTCTGATGTCCTGCAAAAGAAAGAAGCGTCCTAGGAACAGATGCAGCAGAGGCTGAGAAAAGGTAATAGCATTTTTAAGAGAAGATATGGTGAGCAGAGGTATAGTCAAGATATCTGTGGGAATTAGTAGGTTTATAAAAGATGTTAGTCAACAGTTTGTCTCCAAAGATTGAGACAAAAAGATTTGAGAAAAGGGAGGGAGGAGTCAGGAGTAGACTAAGTGAATTTAAGAGCAAGGTAGAAATTGGGGGCAAAGTTGATGAAATTGAAGAGATCAGCGTAGGCTCATGAAACAGCATCAATGCAGTTGCCAATATAGTGAAGTAAGAGTTGGGGAGTCTTACTGGGGAAGGCTTCGAAAATGGACTGTCCTACGTAGCTAACGAAGAAGCAGACATAGCTGGGGCCCATGCGGGTAACCATGGCTACCCCTCAGGTCTGAAGAAAGTGGGAGGAGCCAAAGGAAAAACTGTTGAGGATAAGGAACAGTTCTGTCAAACAGAGGGTGGCAGTGGTGATTGAAGGGAATTGGTTGGTTTTTTTGTTAAGAAAGAAGCAGACAGCTTTGAGGCCTTCTTGATAGGGGATAGAAGCGTATAAGGACTGAACATCCATGGTGCAAATGAGGTGGTCAGGGCCAAGGAATTCTAAGTTACTGAGGAGATCAAGCCCATGAGAAGTGTCGGAGATGTAGGTGGGAAGGGACTGGACCAAGAGGAATAGAATGGAATTAAAAGTATGAGAACATGGGTTTAGTGGGGCAGGAGCAGGCAGACACAGTAGGCTGATCTGGACAGTCAGGCTTGTGACCTTGGGTAGGAGGTGGAAACAAGAAATGCAGGGTTGGGGAATTATTGGTACGGTGACAGTGCATGGAATTCTTCAGAGTTGATGAGGTTAGTGATGGTGCCTGAGACAGTTTTCTGATGGTCCAGAGTGGGGTCCTCTTCAAGGGGTAGATATGAAAAGGTGTCAGAGAGTTGCTACTTGGCCTCAGCAAGGTAGAAGTCAGTGCACCATACTGAACAGCACCACTTTTGACAGTGATTTGATAGTAGATTTGGGCTTGATGCAGAGGGAGTGGAAGGCATGCATTCAGAGAGGGTGATACTCAAGGGGGGAGAGGTGTGCTGGATTCAAGTCAGCTGATGTCTCATTGGCAATTTGAGATAAAAAGCTTCAAATCAAGCAGAGAACCACTGTTCAAATAGAGGAGGTGCATTGAAGATGGGAGAAGGGGTCATCAGTGTGGGTTGAGGAATTCTTTCTGAAAAAATGGGCTCAGAGATTGAACTGATGGAAGGAGCTTGATGTCATGGCGTGCTCAGAACTCACTGAGGTGCGGGTGAACGGGGACAATGGCAAGGCCTTTACTGAGGACAGAACAGGCAAAATTTAGAAATATCGAATAAATTTTAAGATCTGATTTTAAAAATAATTTGTTTTTCTAATAAAGATTTATAACCAAGAACTCTATCCCTGAATTAGATAAATCACAATGGCATAGTGATGCAATTAATATAGCTATGGTCTCACACCTCTTGACCTCCAATGCTGTCTGCCTTGAATTTGCATGTCTTCTCTGTGATCAGGTATTCCCTGGTACTCTGGGTTCCTCCCACATGTTGACTGTTAGAATAGTTAGCCACTGTAAAGTTCTTCTAGTGGGTGAGTGGTCAGAGTACTGCGGTGAGGAGGAGCCAATATGTAGAACTGCATTCTCTTTTTAGCATCAGTGTTACTCAGTAAAAACTTATATTAGCCTGGCAGGAACATAACCCACAATTGATCCACATAAACTACATTTAGATGAGCAAATCAATCTAATGGATTGGGTGATCTTGCACTGAGCATAATCTAAGAGCCTTAAATGGGAAGGCATTTCAAGTTTGAAGTATGTCTGCTTTTACACATATGCCTCTTCTTCAGAAATATTTACTTACTGCTGGTGAAGACTGCTGCAATTAACTTATGGTAAGCTTTGTCCAAATCGCCTCTTCGCTCAGCATTCTTAAAGATGGTTTCAGCAACAGTTAAGAATTCCTCAAATCCAGTAACAAATGGCAGAATACCAATCTTGGTCTTCTTTGGAACCTTAGCTTCTTCTATTTGCTTGCACAAACCAGACTGTATTAAAATAAAACAATAAATATAACTAGGAGAGTTTAAAAATTACTCAAAGTAAAATATTGCATTACTTTCTCAAAGATTACCTTTCCAATATGCACACTTATCATAGGAACATATTGTATTGTTGCAATGCATATCTATTATTTAAATCCATTGAATTTACAGTTTGTCTGAATCAGACTACTTCCAGCATAAAAGGTAATTCAATCCTGAACTACTCCATGTCTACCTCTTCTAACAGTCCTGCAAGTTCCCCCATTATCCAAGTACTTATCCAATGGCCTTTCAACTTGTCTCTATTTCTATCAATCAATTTCACCTTTTGTTTTTTTTTCCTTTTCCCTCCCCATTCCCTCTTCTTCTATTCCCTACTCTGGACCCTTACCTCTTCTCCTCCCCTGCCCATCCCCTCCCCCTGGTGTCCCTCCTTCTCTTTCTCCCCTCCTATCAGATTCCTACTTCTCCAACCTTTATCTTTCCTACCCACCAGGCTTCACCTATCACATTTTACTTTGTCTTCCTTCGCCCCCCGTTGTGTCTGTGCAACTACATATCAATTGAACAAAAATACGCACGTGGGAGGTATTAACATTGCAGTGTGGGAGAGAGAGAAAGAGGTCATTACGCATGTATAGGATACAGATCAATGCACGTAGTTAAGTTATTAGTGCATACATAGTGCTAAAGGGGGTTACTGCTCTAAAACAAATAGATGCATACATTGCACTTCCTCCCCCTTTAGTTTAATGTAACAAAACTGTAACTGTACAAACATTCAATTTCCCTTTCACAAACTATATTCAAATAACATGCTTCCAAAATAACGGTCCATAACTAACTTCACTATACTAAAGATTTAGTCTTTTAGGTGGTGGGGCTCTGTTTCTTTCAGGGTAGCACTTCTGGACCTGTGGAGTGGCATCAGGTTTGCCAGGTGGCTTGTCAAAGACAAAGTTCTCAGTTGCCAGAGTGACATTGCTGTTAGTGACATGATCATCACTGAGAGGCAAGTTTGATGGCAGTAATGTGTCCTTCTTGTTGGATGTTTTTAATTCAGGTGTGTTTGTCAGCTGAGTATTCAGTATCTGGTCCACATGTCATTTCCATGTATGATCTTCAACATCCACTGTGTACATCAATGGTCCAGTTCTTGTAGCTATCCTACCGGTTGTCCATTTATCTTCTCGGTAATCATGTGCTAGGACTTCTTATTCAATCTCGAATCTCCTTGCTGATTGACTTGGCAACTGGTTGAAATGTTTATTCTGCACTTCCCACTGTAGATCTGGTTTCAGGAGATTTATGCAAGATCTCAGGTTCCTTCTCATGAACAGAATTGCAGGTATTTGATTTGTTGTCACATAACAGAGCTCCGATACACAAAAGGAAATTGTCCACCTTGTGCTGTAGAGAAATTACCTCCTTGTCCATAGCTTTAATGGACTTCTTGAAGGGTTGGGTAAACCTTTCAACTAACCCATTCATTACTGGGTGGTGCAGAGCTGATTTGATATGTTTGATGCCTACTTTCTTCATGAATAATCTAAATTCTTCTGATGTGTATTGTGGTTAGTTTGTTCTAGTACACTATTTCTGGTGAAGATAGTCCTCAGAGCAGAAACAGCCTTTCCTGATGTGGTTCTCCTTATTGGTATGACCTCTGGCTACTTTGAATTAGCATCCACAGAAATCAGAAACATGTAGTCCATGAATGGCCCAGCAAAGCCAATATGTACTCTTTGCCAGGGGGAGACGCCCTCTCCAACAGGTGTAATGATGCCTGTGGGGGTGCATTTTGAATTTTTTGGCATCCCAAAGAGTTTTTGATCATGTCTTCCATCTGTCTATCTATTCCCAGCCACCACACTTAACTCCAGGTGAGATTCTTCACATTGAATGTACCCAGGTGTCCTTCATGCAGATGATATGACACCTTCTCATTAGAGTTAAGCAGTTGTGACAATCTCTGGCTGCAGTTGCCTTTTGATGACACATTGAGAGCTTTCATTGAGTGCCAGCCTTGATGGATTCTTCTTAACCATTCACGTCCACTTTTCAACACAAAGCTCAGACTGTTGTGTTTGGCCTCCATATATCACATTTACTTTCAGTTTGCCTTTGGGAAACATTTTTTCATCTGTGTAGGTCTTCAGCATCACTGAGGCCTTCTCTAATGGTAGCTTAAAAAAACAGTCTGTTGTAATCAGCCTCTGAAATTATAGACAAAACTTACCCTAAATGTAGCTCTATTTTCATTTTGACATATTTTGTGATCCATACGAATTTGTGATCTGATTCAGTAATACTATGCAGTTCTAGGCACGTCAGCTTCCCTTTGTCTGGCACTGTGTTGTCTGATTCTGTTCCACATCTGGTCACTTAATGCACTTGCTTAGTTTTGTGTTTGAAATTTTTTCACTGGGTGTGGTGTTTTTAATCTGACTTTTTTATCTCTATGTGACTTTCTTTGTGACACTTTCTGCAGACTTTTTCCTTGAACCAAGTCATTTGCATCATGGGACAACTTGCCACAATGATAGCATTTTTGTTTTTTTGCACCATCTTTTTCTGTCTAATGATTTTGCAATGGTCAATGCCTGTTCTAAGGTTAGGTCTCCTTCTGACAGTAGCCTCTTATGAATGTTTTGACTATGTATGTCACAGACAAGCATTAGAGAGTCCATCTCTAAAGTTACAGTATTGGGAAAGTTTGCGCAGTACTGCAATGTATTCAGAAATGTTTTAATCCTTTGATTGGTTTCTTTTGTGAAATCTAAATCTCTCAGCTATTACCAGTGGTTTAGGGCTCAAGTGATTTTGTAAAATAGCAACAATTTTGTCGAATGTCTTACTTGCTGGCTTTTCAGGAGTTACTAGGTTGTGAGACAGCCTGTACGTTTTAGCACCCATTAAGCTAAGAAGCGTGCGTACTTTCTTTTCCTCATCCATGTGGTTTAAATTACAATACAGTTCAATCCTCTCTGTATACGTCTCCCAGCCTTCATTAGTACTATCAGATTCATCAACTTTCCCGACTAAAGCCATTACTTATTTTGACTTTAACTTTGTTAGTTGTGCATCTTTCACTGTGTACTATGCAGTTACTCATGCATCCCTTTGTTAGTATCCATGAAGTCCTTCTCCGTACTGTTTTACTCTTCTCTTGCTGTCTGGTCCTGTAATTGTCCCGTAAATGTTGGTGCAGTTGGTGATATTCTCTGACATTCAGGTTTGTACTCGTCGTCACTTTGTAGTTTCTGTGAAACTACATATCAATTAAATAAGAGCACGCAAGTTGGAAGTGGCTTTAAATGGTGAATTCACGAGAGAGAGCGAGAGATCACTGCGCATGCGTAAACAACAGATCAATGTGCATAGGTAAATTATCAGTCCATACGTAGTGCTAAAGGGAGTCATTGCTCTAAAAGAAATAGATCCATACATTACAGCCTCCTCCCACCTTTTTCATCCTGGTTTCTTCCCCCTTCCTTTCCAGTCCCAATGAAGGGTCTAAGCCTGAAATGTCAACTGTATTTTCATTTCCATAGATGCAGACTGACCTGTTGAGTTCCTCCTGCATTTTGTGTGTGTTGTTGTGGGTTTGCAGCACCTGCAGAATCTCTTATGTTTATAATAATGCTAACATCATTTACAAAATGCATTGCACTTGCTTGCCAAGCCTCCTCAAACAGCACCTTCCAAACCTGCAATCTCCCAAGAACAAGGGCAACATGTCCATAGGAAGTCAACATTCTTAGTTCCTCTCCAAACTGCACACTATTTATTACTATTGACTCTAAACCCTTGAACTTACAGAAAACATAAGTACCTTCACTAGAATAACTGTAGTGATTCAAGGAGATGGCTCACTACTCCTTCATTAGAACTATTATAAATGGAAAATATAGGTAGGCCTGCTCAAAAAGCTGCAGGATGCTCAAATGTTTAAAGGAATAAAAACAGTGAGAGACTAAGGATCAGGGTTGTGAAATGGGAATTAAGTGAATAGTATATGAGATTGCTGACCGTCATTACTCATTGCAGTACACACTTTGTTTCTGCTATTTCTATTGTCTATAGAAAAGTCTAATAATCATAGACATTAAAAAAATGACAGCTCAGAAACAGGTCTTTCAGCCCATCTAGTTTATGTCAAACCATTTAAACTGCCCAGTCTCATTGATCTGCACCTGGACCTTAATCCCCCATACCCTTCCCATCCACGTACCCATCCAAACTTCTCTTGAATATTGAAATTGTAAGAGTATCCACCACTTGTGCCCGAAGATCGCTCCACACTATCACCACTCTGAGTGAAGAAGTTTTCCATCATGTTCCCCTTAAACTTCTCAACTTTCATCCTTAACCCATGACCTCTAGTCGTAGCCTCACTCAACCTCAGTGGAAAAAAGCCTGCTTTCATTCATCCTACCTATACACCTTATACCTCTATCAAATCTCCCGTCAATTCTCTACATTCTAGGGAATAAAGTTCTAACCAATTCAATATTTCCTTATAACTCAGATCCTCTAGTCCCAGCAACATTCTTGTAAATTTTCTCTGTATTTTTTCAATTTTATTTACATTTTTCTGTAAGTAGGTGATCAAACCTGCACACAATGCTCCAAATTAGGCTCTACTAACATCTGACACAACTTCAACATTACATCCCAACTCCTGTAATCAGTATTTTGATCTAAGAAGGTTGATGTGGAAAAAAGCTTTCTTCACGACCTATTCTACATGTGACACCACTTTCAATGAATTATGGAACTGTATTCCCAGACCCCTTTGTTCTATTGCATTCCTCAGTGCCTACACAAACTTCTGTCACCTGCCCAGTCTCATTCCCTAATAGATCAAGTGTTGCACACACTCTCTAGTTGGGACTTCTATATACCGATGAAGGAAACTTTCTGAACATATTTGGTGAACTCTGTCTAGTTCTTCTACATACAGAAGTTCCAGTCAATATGTGGAAAATAAATCACTTACTATCAAAACCTTATGTTTCTTACAACAGACTGTTATCTCTCCACAAATCTGTTCCTCTAAATCCTATGGACTGCTGGGTGGTCTGTAATATAGTTGCATTAACATGGTCATGCCTTCTTTATTCTTCAGTTCCATCCATAAGACCTCACCAGACAAGTTATCCAGTCTGTCTTGACTGAGCATTGCCGTGACATTTTCCCTGACTAGTAACACCACCTGTTCCCTATAGTCTCTTATGCTCCATCACATCAAAAATAACAACCCTGGAATACTGAGCTGCCAGTCCTGCTCCTCCTGCAACCAAATGTCACCGATGGCTACAATATCATAATTCTGTGTGTTGATCCCTGCACTGAGCTCATCTGGCTTTCCTACAGTACTTCTTGCATTGAAATATATGCGACTCAGAACATTAGTCCCACCATGCTTAACCTTTTGCTTCCTGACTTTGTCTGAGGTCTTAACAACATCTGTTGCTACAACCTTTCTACAATCTGTCCAGCATCCTGGTTCCCATTCTGCTGCAACTCCAGTTTAAGCACCTCGTGCAGTACTCACAAACCGTCAGATATTAGTCCTTTTCCAGTTTAGATTCAAACCAACTCCTCTGTACAGGTCCCTCCTTCCCCGGAAGAGAGCCAAATGACCCAAACATCTGAAAGCCTCCCTCATACATTAACTCCTTAGCAATGTGTTAAACTGTATGGTCATCTTTCTATTTCTAGCCTCACTAGCACATGGGATGGGTAGGAATCCCAAGATCACAATCCTGGAGGCCCTGTCTTTTAACTTAGCACCATAACTATGAACTCACTTTGTAGAACCCTATTCCTCTTTCTACCTATGCCATTGGACCACAACTGCTGGCTGCTCACCCTCCCATTTAAGAATGGTGAGAACTTGATCTGCGATGTCCTGGATTCTGGCACTCAGAAGGTAACATACCATTTAGAAAGCTCATTCTTGTACACAGAACCTCTTTACTGTTCCCCTAACAAATGAATCCCATATCACCACAGTTCACTTCTTCTTCCCCCTTCACTTCTGATCCACAGAGCCAGATTTAGTGCCAGAGACCTGACTGCTGTGACTTTCCTTTACTAGGCCATCCCCAACATAATCCAAAGTGGTATTTTTTAGAATAGAATAGTATAGTACAGCACATTATACTTGGTGTTGAGGGAGACGGCCTTAGGGATACTTTGCAATGGCTACTTAACCCCTTTCCCCTACCTGCTTGTCACCTAGTTTCCTGTGTCCTGCTCCTTGGGTGTAACAACCTTTCTATATGTCCTGTCTATCACCCCCTCAGCCTCTTAAATCATTTGGAGTTCATTCTGTTCCAGTTCCAACTCCTTAACATGGAGTGTAAGAAGCTGCATCTGGATGCACTTCTTGCAGGTGAAGTTGTCAGGGACTTGCCTTCCTACAACCTACAAGAGAAGTATTTAACTATCCTGGTGGAATGCAGCAGGCCAGGCAGCATCTATAGGAAGAAGCACTGTAAACGTTTTGGGCCAAGACTGCTCGTCAGAACCTGTCGAAGGGTCTCGCCCCGAAAAGTCAACAGTGCTTCTTCCTATAGATGCTGCCTAGCCTGCTGCGTTCCACCAGCATTTTGTGTGTGTTGCTTGAATTTCCAACATCTGCGGATTTTCTCGTAGTCGCGTTTTAAAATTCACTACTGTGAAGCCTCTGCCAGTGATGCCTACACTGAAGAAGTTTAAATCTTCTCTTCGACGGGAGCTCAGTGAAATCCTCTCTCGCTGCTCCCCATCTATAATTTCTTCGGCCCTTCAACTTTTCGATCATATTTTGACCCAGACCCACTATTACAGCTATATATACTTCCTTGGAACGTGTCTCCGCTGCCAACCAACTCCAGTTGGCTTCAGGATCCATTTTCGAGCTTCTCAATTTGGACCTTCTGAAGATCCCAGGTACTCATATTTAATTGACTCTGCCTCCTGTTGTTTCTCCTGTCGAGCTCGGAGGGCGACGCTGTCCACCACGAGGAGGTACCTGGTGTCCCTATCACAATCCCTTCCATGCCTCTGGGACATTTTCTTCTCTGCTTGTAATGTACCTGTATGTTATTTCATCCTCCGTTGGATCCACGTGTGCAATCGCCGTTTCTTTGACTTTGTTATGTCCTGCAAGGATTGCAAGATCTTCCATCTGCAGACCCCAGAGCCTGCTGGCTCTGCCACTAGCAGGCATGAACTTCAGATCGCAGCCCTGGCCGTCGATCTCGGCTGCCACAGCAACCCAGGGCATATTCAAAATCCGGACTCCAGCACCATCAACGCACATTCCAACGACCATGGATCAGCCCCCGCTGTCGATCTCAGTGGCCCTACCAATGACCATGGACACCTGCAAAGCCATTGCTCAGCCTCCAGCTGCGACTCCAGCCTTGAACTCCGGGCCGAGTCTTCACATGCTGCGATTGTGTCTCCTGTCTCCCCTTCCCCCACCACCACTCTGCAATCCCCTCTCCCTTAGATCCCACCATCAACTCCTGGACCCTCAGAGGCTCCACCTTCCTCACACACCAACCGTCCCCTTTCCACTGACACCAGCAGCTTCCCTCCCCCCTCTGATCCCAGCTCTCATCTGTGCCAGGTCTTTACCATCCCCCTGTCCTTCAACGCTGAGGCAGAGCGCTCTGTCCTCAGTAAGGGCTTCACCTTTGTCCCCCTTTGCCCACACCTCAGCGAGTTTTGCGTATGCCATGATGCTGAACTCTTCTTCCGCCAGCTCCGTCTTTGAGCCTACTTCTTTGGCGAGGACTCTTCCACCCCCATCGATGACCCCTTCTCCCATCTTCAACCCTCCTCCTCTTCATGGATACCCCGCTCTGGTCTACTGCCTGCTCTGGATCTCGTTATTGCTAACTGCCGACAGGACATCAACCGTCTCGACTTCACCACACTTTGTTCCAATTCCAACCTCACTTCTTCCGATTAGATTACTGATGAAGGGTCTCGGCCAGAAACGTCAACAGTGCTTCCTCCTATAGATGCTGCCTGGCCTGCTGCATTCCACCAGCATTTTGAGTGTATTTCTTGAATTTCCAGCATCAGCAGATTTCCTTGTGTTTGCATTCAACTATACTGCCTGGCATTCCTACTGCTCTAACCACGCAATTATAAATAAGGAAACAATAAATAAACTGAAAAAAATCTATCTACAGCTTTTCGACTTCTTTCAATCAAGCTTCTTCTTGCTGAAGCCTTGAAGAGCTAAAGCCTCAAATCCCCACTCTTACATTGTCCACTCCAATAATGGTTGCTCTGCTTGCCCTGCCTTATTAATTCCCAGTTGCTAATGAATCCCTAGGCTAGCTGGTGGTGTAGTGGCATCAGCACTGGACTCTGGGGCGAATGGTCCCGGGTTCGAATCCAGTCGGCTCCCTTGCATGCTTCCATCTGTGCGGGGTTGAGCGTTGAGCTAGCAACTTGACGTTATAAAAAAATACTGGAGAATTCTATAGAAATGCCACATGATGAGCAAAAACCTGATGATTCCACCAGGAGTTAAGGGCATTCTTCTTTTCTAATGAATCCCAATCACTGACTGGCTGTTGGTGGTTCATTCACTCAGATTTGGTAGATGGATGTATGACAGTTTTATATTTCCCTTTCTGGGAAGTTATTATGTAAAAGCATTAGGGGTGGAGAGTTATAGCTGGAAATGAAAACAAGCTTTGGTCTGTGTATTGGGGAAAGCAGCCGAAAATGTTTAATAGCTGAATTCTGTAACAAAAACAGAAATGGTGTAAGAACTCAATCAGGCAACATCTGTGGAAACAGTGACCAGTGAACATTTCAGGTCAGCAACGCATCATCAGAATATTGATTTGTTTCTATTTCCACAGAAAATGTATGAAGAGCATGCTTAAGCATATTTAAAAGCCAGAAAAAAAGCCGGAGCATATGCTTTTTCGACTCCCAGCAGTATTCGTCACACGCATGCTCTTCCTGTTGCATTTTACTTTTTTTCGTATGTTGTCACCTTCCAGGAAAATCTTCACCCCAGTAGCACCTTGATACTTCAGTAATATCATATCTGTCCAACTCCCTGGCCATCTTTACAACATTTCCATTATTCTTTTCTCAACTTTCTTGTTCTCTTCTATTTGTTGTCTCATTTTGCTCAGAATAGTGTTACTTAAATATCCATTTCAGTTTCCTCATTCAATATTCATTTCCATTCTCCTTCTCTTGTACTTAACTATTCATTGTACTCAACTCCTCAACTTGAAGGCCCTCAGTCAGTATTCTGCTTCCCCTGACTGCAACCTGACAGCTCAATTGCTTTATCCTGATGCATTTCGTCAGTCGCTCTCTACTTCTCTCAGGCTTACTGATCCCTCTCCCTCTTTGCATCCGCTGACTTCCGTGGCCACCTCTTTCTGCTCCTGATTGTGTTCTGTCAACACTTTGTGCCCCAGAGGATCTATATTTCAAAAGTAACATATGGCTGACTACTAATCTTAAAAGGGAAGTTACACAGTAAGCATATTTTTAATTGCTTTGTTGGGCTACATTCTGAAGCTCAAAATATCACCTGTTAAATATCTGCAGAGGAAATAATTTAGTTTAATATGAGAATTCAAATATTAAATTAAATGCAATGACATCATTTGCTTAATCACTGAAGTGAATAAATATAATTATAAATTTCACAAATGCATCTGAAATCAACTGCCAGGAAGCTCAACTTTGATAGCAATCCTCTAAAGCAAATATGATATTCTACTGAGATGATGAGTTTGAGCAAATTCTTCAGAAACAAAACTGCTCTATTTTGGCTTGAGCAAGCAAAGTTTTAAGTCACCCACTGGTGTATATTTAATTTTTTACAACAGGGTACAAACACTTCTCAGTCTTCACTGAGAAGTGAGCAGAAGAGAAGGTGTGCTATAATGTCAGATGTACTGACAGTGGTAACCTTTCAGGCAAAATATTCAAAGATCCTGTATGATATGTTAACAAATAGACATTATTTTGAAGTGCTTTTGATTTATCTCCAGTGTCATGAAAACATTTAATCTTTATTCAACATCTCAAAAACAGATTGCATTCTATTTTTCAGAGGTTGCTATATTTCCTACATCACAAAAGTGATTTCAATAGTACTTAATTAGTTGCAGAGTATTTTAATGTGATCCAAGTCCATAAAAAGGAAGCATATGAATTCAAATCTTCTTTAAATCATTTTAACAATGCTACAAAATTCATCTGAAATACGTTATGTAAAGATATGTAAAAACATGAATTCGAGCTACATTTTTTATTGATTGCTATTGAAGTAATTTAATAAGAACTTTATTAAAAATATAGAACAAAATATCAATTACTTACAATGCATTTGTCAAAGTTGCGCTTCACATGCACCAGACTATTTCCAAATGTAGATTTGATAAAGTAAGGAGTGTCAGAATCTTGAGCTGCTAGTGCACGCTGGCTCACTATTACCAGTAAATGCAAGGTGTTTGATGGGTTGATCTTATCACAAAGGTTTACAAAACTTCTCAGATCTAGTTCAAGAGTACTGAAGATTTCATTCATCATTTTTCGCTTAATACTTATTCCGGCATCTTCCTGCCTAGTCAAAAGTATAGTAAAAATTACGGCACAGATTTTTTGCACTTATTTAACACGTAGCGAGTGAGTGAATGATTAGAAAATATCATATTAATGCAATGGAAAATTCACCTAGTGTGAACAGACATAATCTGTTACTTATTCAAATTTCAAGACTAATATTAAAGTAATACAGAAATTATTAAGGAAATGAGTTGTAACTTATGTTTGAACATGCTCTGGATTTGTATTTATGGGATGTCATTCACATGCTCAGGATACCTTCATGTGCTTCACAAGAAATGAAGTGGTTTTTGAAATTCAATGCAAGGAAATGCAGCAAAATCTAACAAACTGCAATGAAACAAAAGGTCCAAATAATTTTATATTTGTTACAGGATTTTGGCTGGGATAAAATACAGCCTATGATATGGGGCCAAGGTAACAGTTCTTTTAAACTTGAAAGAACAAATGAAACTGATCTAACAGAGTACTCTTACAACATAGCAACTCTACAGGCTAGAATTTGTGATCAAGTTTCTTAATGTGAACTTAAAGATATGTCCTTTTAAGCCAAGGAGACAAACCTTAATCGAGCATTTCTCTACAGACAAAGATATTTGTGATGCTTAAAACTGGTATTATATTTCTATCTTTCAGCAAGGAATCCAACACTCTCTGTAAGTGGAATGAAAATTTCAACAACTAAGTAAGTGGAAAAATCCGCTATTTGAAATTGTCAAATGCTTATGTGAAATAAATAATAAATCTGAATTAATACTACATGCTGGATATTGAGTGCTCAACTCAAAAATCTAAACTGCTTGCATCTGAATTTTATTTTATTTTACTTTGGGACTAGGAGCAGATATCTGTAGGAAAAGACTTTTTTTGAATGTGGTTATCAAAACAACAGTAGGGAAACCATTTCTTGGTATAGAATATTCTTTGATTTAAAAGATGTCTATCTATAGGAACAAAAACTGATTATTTTATTACTATAAGTTTGTTGTTGGTAAGTATTGAAATGTTTGTTGGATTCTTCGATCTTAATTCAGTTACCAACATAACAAATGGCCATAAAAATATACGTACAGGAAAACAAAAATGTCAGTTTATAGCATATAACTGACATGTTCTAGTATGTTACGTACTCTGCAGTACTCCAATGCATCTGTTCTTTCTCTGTAGAGTCTTGGATAATTGTAGCCGCAAGATCACTTTTACTTCCCAGCAACTGAAAAAAATCATTTAATTTAAAAGCTTTCAAAACTGTTCTGCTATCAGTTAAACACACAAACGCTGGAGGAACTCAGCAGATCAGGCAGCATCTGTGAGGGAGAATAAACAGTCGATGTACCGAGGCTGTTCATCAGGAATGGAAAGCAAGAGGGAAGAAGCCAGAATACAGAAGTGGGGAAGTGGCAGGAGTACAAGATGGAAGGTGATAGGTGAAGTGAGGTGGGTGAGGGAGAGAGGATGAAGTAAGAAGCAGGGAGGTGATAGGTGGAAAAGTAAAGGGCTGGAGAAGAAGAAATCTGATGGTTGATGAGAGTGGACCATGGGAGGATGGGAAGGAGGAGGACATCAGGGCAAAGTGATAGGCAGATGAAAGAGAAGAGGCAAGAGGGGAGCCAGAGTGGGAAATTGAAGCGGGGTGGGGAAAGGGGGAAAATATTTCAGCATCTGCCAAATCTCCAGTGTTTATGATTTGCTGCTATCAGCCACATTCACACAGTTAAATAATGGTTATTAGTTATTCTGCATGACTTTCTAATTGACATAAAAGTTACTCAAAACATTTAAACAGAATTCTAGTTTATTTTGGGTTTTTTTTTGTTCCATATCTCTAAACCATTTCATTTGGGCGTGAAACCCCAGAATTTAAAAAGCTTTCAACATTAGTGAATCCTTATAAACATCTCTTATAATCAGTGGTAATCATAATCTTTGACCTAACAGCTAATCAGGAAGCAGTCAGGTATAGATATCACTGATGTTTTAAAGTATTGTTCTGTCTGACCACAGTCAGTGCCAAAAATTATATTGACCACTACAATGCTACAACAATGTAAGATTCTTGGCTATAATCTGGCAATATTTTAAACTGCAAACATGGGAGTAAAAAATCATTACTATTTAAACCACTCAATTAGAATAAGATAGTACTTTTTATTGAATAATGATTTCATTTACTAAAGATAATAAAATGCTTTGCATTTAAGAGTATTGAAGCTAATAAAATTTAAAGGCAACATATTTCACATTAAAACTCAAAACAATTAATATTTAATGAAAACTTGAAATTTATAAAACACTCAAACTACAAAGAGTTTGAAAATATATAGAATGTTTCTACCTGTGGTGGTTCACTATATGTGTCTTCCGTTAACATAAAAAATTTGGTGATAAACTCTTCCTCTGCAATGCACACAGGCTCCAGTTCTGTGACTACATGATCTATGATCTTGAAAGAAAACACAATAACAAAGATAACACAATTACACAGTAACAAAACACACAGGCCAGTTATCCTCATTATTCCCTTACTGTAATTTCACAAATAATGGGCAAGGAATATCTAACAATTTTCATGAACTAAATAAAAATAGAAAATGTGGGAAAGTTGACAACGTGTGCATGTGAGAGTGGAAGTGGGAGAGAGATAGAATGTACAAACATCCAAGTTTATTGTCATACACAAGTACGGTGAGGTACACAGGTACAAAACTTCCTCGCAGTAGCATCACAGAGTTACAGACAACACACAGAATTACACTATTTCATTTTGGATACCTAACATAATTTTATGAGAGTAAGTGTTCGGCATGGACTAGAAGGGCCGAGATGGCCTGTTTCCGTGCTGTAATTGTTATATGGTTATATGATATTAAACTGGCATCTGAAACTACATAACATTTTGCGTATACCCTACAGAAGCAAAGGGTGAAAAGTGTAATCCAGGTAACTGTGGAATTCAGCATCTGCTGGTTGGATATAATTGAGCACCTGTCCAAAGAAACAGCACAAACACAAAGGCAACAATAAAAGGAGCCAACATCATATCAAGCTCCAAATTCTTCAAGATGTGAACATAATGGGATGAAGCTGGGCTGTCTGCTGAGAACTGAGCATTTGAGGAAGGTTAGAGTACAAAGTGGAGAACAAAGTGAGACTGAAAGAAATGTTAAGTCATAATTATGTGATGGACAATTGGAAGGGAAAGGAAAAGTCTCTTACTGAATGAAGGATGAAACAATGGATGAAATGTAACAATCGAGTCTGGGTGCTCTGAAAAAGAATGAGTTTGTGCATATAAGAAAGCTTAAGAGCATACATGTGCTGGAACATAGCATTCAGCCTAGACTCTCAGGATTCAGCAAGGATGATGACTTGAAAAGCACCAACTGTCTTGAAGACATGCAACTGTGAGTGAATTAAGGCAGCTCAAATCCACATGAAATATGTCTGAGCCAGATACAGTTACTGTTGAAAGTGGCTGTGAAAACAAATTTAGTGGATAACCTGATCAAAGCAGCAAAGCATTTACAGTGATCAGGGTAATGAAGTAAACAAGCATTATGCCACAGAAGACAGTGGACATCCTTCAATTTACCATAAAACCCCAAATTGCTGGAAATAGAAATCCAAACAGAATCTGCCAACAGAGAAACAAGGTTAATATTTCAGATTGATAACACTGAACAACAAAGATTTTGCTTCCTGAATACACTTGAGTGTATTTTATGGATTTTGCCTGCTGATCATGAAAATCACTGTCAAATTTCCCTATCATGCACTATCTTTTTGAAATTGCCTATATTTGTTATTTCAATTCATAATTCAAGTCATTTACAATGCTGCCCACAACGTCAGCTGAAAAGTTTGCTATATTGTCCAGGAATGCCTGGGCATGCTTAGGCAGGGCAGATGCTGCATGGCAGGATAAATTTTAGAAAGGCTATAAATTTCCATGTAAGATTTCGATATTTGAGATTGATGTTTCCCAGAATAATTAATGCCAAAATTAAGGAAGGCATTTTTGTTGGTCCACAAATCTAACAGGTCATCACTGACAAGCAATTCAAAGGACTTCAATGTTGTTAAAAATTTTCTTGGGAACTACAGTGCACCAAACTACATGCAGCTGGATGACAATACGCTTCAAGCATACAAAACCATGAAGTGCAACATGTCACTAAAGACTCATTTTCTGCATTCCCATTTAGACTTCTTCCCTGCAAATCCTGGCACTGTCAGTGATGAGCACGCTGAAAAGTTTTACCAGGACATTGCAGTCATGGAGTAACAGTACCAAGGCAACTGGAATCCATCAATGATGGCTGATTATTGTTGGACACTTGGGCCTGAAACACTGAATACAAATGAAAATCTCCAAAACTTTTTTTTAGCTTAGTTGAACTATTGCAAAGTGTCAGCACCGTTACGCAATTAAACATATTCAATAAAAGTCAATTACTTGTTTCTCCAAATTCCTACATGAAACAAGCAGTCTGAAATTATATCTATGCTCAGCTTCAAATGGTCTATCATAAACAAAAAAAATTCTAAGAAAGCAACACTTACAAAAAATTAATTGTCCAGTGTAACCTTTCTTCATATTTAAGAAAATTAAGTTAGGATCCAAATAGTTGCTGTACTGTATGTTTTCTTGCAGGTTTAGCTTTCCTATACTTGCTTAAATGTTTGTATAATCTCCTGTTTGCCTTTAAAATTTTAGTAACCTGCTGAGTAATATCAAATCAAAGTAACCTTTTTATGTATATAAAATGGGAATGATGGCAGCCAACACAAAATGCTGGAGGAACTCAGCAGGCCAGACGTTGTCCTAAAGAATAGTCTCGACCTGAAACATTGACTATTTACTCTTTTCCATAGATGCTGCCTGGCCTGCTGAGTTTCTCCAGCATTTTGTGTATGTTGCTTTGGATTTCCAACATCTGCAAATTTTCTAGTATTTATGATGGCAGCCAAGGTAGATTTGGAACCTCTAGAGCATGAAGCTGGTGAAGTAATAAAGAAATTACAGATAAAGCTAAACATTTTTGCTTCAATCTTCTAGGTGGAAGATACTGCAATTATCCCTTAGATGAAAGGTAGACTTCAAGCAACAAGGAAGAACAAGTAAAAATCAATCACAGGGAAATAAACAAACAAATCACCAGGGCTCAGTGGCTTTAACCCATAGGTTTAAAAGGAAATAGCTGCAGAGATAATGCACTTGCTGTTTGAAAATATTAAGACTCACTCAATTCTGGAAGCTATCAGAAGATTGGTAAACAGCCAATATCATTCCCTTGTTCAGAAAGAGAGCAAGAGGAAAAGCAGAAAACTACATGCCAGATAGTTAGAAATCTATTGTTGGCAAGACACTAGAGCCATATATAAGTGAGGAAATAACTGCCAGTTTGAGAAAGCTGAATATAATAAAGCATTGTCAACATGCTTTTATGCAGGGTAAACATATTTGACAAATTTGCTCAAATTCTTTGAGAACATTAATGAATGTTGACAGAAGGAAACCTGTATATGTTGCATATTTCAATTTCCAAAGAACATTTGATAAGGTGCTGTTGGCCAGAAAGACCTTCAGTCTACAAATCAGTGCATTCGAATTAATCAATGACACTGGAAGCAGATGGACTAATTGCCTTTGTCCTTGCCATGAATAAGGAGATGGAGGGCCATTTTATGAAGAGATTGTGTTCTCTATTTTGTGTGTTAGTCCCTTGGTTTGATCAGTGTTTTAAAGATGACACAATGATGCCTCAGGTAGTCTGCTGAACTAGGGATCATTTCCAATTAAGAAGTTATTTGTGAGATTGTCTTTGGTTGGATATAACATGCAGGTTTGTGAATGTGTGATTCGAGCTGGTGGCTGATTGAGAACAAACAGCCATAAATTACTGATAGTCTCTTGTTGGAAAGAGGTCAATAAATGGATGCTGGCCTGGAGGAGAGCCAGTAGAAAGCTGTTAAAGGTCAGCCAATGACACCGAAATGCAATATTTGAATTGGCAAGAAATGAATACAAAAACAGACACTTCAAGTGGACTGGTGGCAGTAACTCTGTAGGAGACCAACTATTATGGATGTGAGGAACCCCATGGACACTTGGAGATTCAAAACAGGACAACGAAGAACATGTGGCCAGCAGCAGAAACTCCATATTTACTGGTATTACATTTTCTGTTCTTTGTTCATGGAAGTCAGGAAAACGTAGCTGGTGTGCACTCAGATATTGGTTGTGTAGGTTCATGTGTTCTGCCATTGAGATAATAAAGGTACTTAGAGGTAAATACAGGTTCTCTCTCTGTGCATTCTTGATCATTATTACAAGGGGTGATTCTCACAACAGTGCTGCATAAGAGGCTGGTGCATAAAATAAGAGCCCATGTAGTGGAGGAAATGTTTTAACATGGATGGAAAACTGGTGGTCACAAAGAAAAGAGTTGGAAGAAATTGGTCCTTTTCAGTCTGGAAAAATGTAACTAGAAGAGTATCCCAGGGATCTTGGGCCTCGAATTTTCACTATTTACATTCAACATCTGGAGGAGGATATGAAAGGCAAGATTTCTAAATTTATCAATAATATGAAAATAGTTGGATGGGCATATTGTGATGAGGACATTGATTTTGCAGTGAGATAGAGGAAAATCTAGCAACTGGAATTTAATGTGGGGAAGTGAGAAGTGATGCATTTAAGTGAGAGGAATCAAACTGCAGATTGCCTCAATGGAGAGAGACTGCTTATGAGTGAAGTTTAGAGGTATCTAGGTTTTCTTGTGCATAAATTATTAAAGTTTGCAAGTAAATCCAAAAAGGTGGCAAATGGCAAGTTGGTCTTTATAGTGAGAGTATTGGAGTTTAAGTTGGGAGATTTTCTGACAGTTGTATAGGGTTTTGGTGAAGTCACACATGAATTCTGTGCAGAGGTTTGGTTCCTTTACCTATAAAAAGGATAGAGGCAGTTCCAAAGTAGTTTCACAAGGCTAATTCCCGAGATGAATGAGCTTTCTTCTCCAGAGAGATTAGATAGATTAGTCTGTATTCCTTGGAGTTTAGAAAAATGAGCGGTGACCTAATGCAGAAGAAGTGAATCTCTGGATCTCTCTGCCTCTGAGTCTGGTAGAGGTTAGATCAATGGATATTTCTAAAGTGTATGCAGATAGATACTTGAAAGACTGATAAACTAAGGGTTGTAGGGAACAGGTACAGTGGAGAGTTGAGTCCAGCACAGAACATCCATGATCATATTGAATGAGGGGGCAGACTTAAGGGGCCTGGTAGCCTAATCTTGCTCATTTTCTTTTGTTCTTGCATTTCAGAAAATGGAAACCTAACATAATAATTGAAAATACTCAAAACGCCGACCATATATTTTTGACAATGGTATAGTACTGTTCTTCATTTATGGCAAATTAATCTGTTCAAATGACATATTGAAAGCAATGAGAAAATATATTGGTACAATAATATTTTTATTAAGTTTAAGCCATACCTCTGTACAAAATGAGGAAGTGCTCCATTCCTTGTCCTGGTCATCTTTTGCCTTTATTATTGCATACAAGCCAAAAAAGAAGCAAAATATTTAAAGTTAATGTATTGTACATTAAAGCTGTGAACAGATGCATAGACAACTATTTTTTCAATGGAGAGTCTAAGTTCAGAGTAGATTTATAATCAAAATACATACGTGTTTCCATATACCACATTGAGATTCATTTTTTTTAGGCATTTAAAGTAATTTAATAGAATTTTAAGATAAACAGGCACACATTTAAAAATGTGCAAAGGAAGACAGTGAAAGCAAGTCTGTAGGGTATAAGATCAGTTCAGAGTAGTGGTGGCTGAAGTTGTCAAGAATGGTTCAGGAGCCTGATGGTTATTGGGTAATAATTGTTCCCTAACCTGGTGGTGTAGGACCCAAATGTTTGTACCTCTTGCTCAATGATAGTAGTGAGAAGAGGGCATGGCCTGGACGGTGGAGGTCTTTGATGATACTTTCTTGTGATAGTGTTCTAGGTAAATGTACTCAGTAGCGAGGAAGGCTTTGTCTGCGATGGGCTGGGTGTATCCACCACATTCTGTAGCCTATGTATCCCTGAGCATTGGTGTTTCTATACTAGGCCATGATATAATCAGTCAGGATGATCTCCACTATTCACCTACAGAGGTTTGTCAAAGTTTCTAGTAACATGCTAAATCTACACAAACTTCGAAGAAAGTAGAGGCGCAGTCATGCCTTGTCACAGAAACAACTTGATTTATTTAAATATCAAAATAGATATCTTGTTTTTTTAAATAACAGAGTATGCTAGAAAATAGGTTTGTTGAAGTCACAAAGTAAAACCTCTTGTTTAAATTTGTTTCAAGAAACAATGCAAAAAGCCAAAATAACATATATAATAAAAATAGTAATTCCAAGACATAAGTTGACAATAATAGTTATTTTATTTCCAAAAGGATTAGCAGCCAGATGGTTCAAATGTGAGTGAGCTGACTGTTGAATGTCAAATGAATCCAAGACCATTAGGGGAATACCATCATTCCCACAATCCTGATCGAGAAGTTGCAGAACTTGGGCCTCTGCAACTAGATCCTTGACTTCCTAACTGGAAGAGCACAATCTGTGTGGATTGGTGATAACATATCCTCCTGGCTGGTGATCAACACTGGCGAACCTCAGGGGTGTGTGCTTAGCCCACTGCTCTACTCTCTATACATACGTGGCTGTGTGGCTAGGCATGGTTCAAATACCATCTACAAATTTGCTGATGATACAACCATTGTTGGTAGAATCTCAGATGGTGATGAGAGGAGTGAGATATGCCAACTAGTGGAGAGATGTTGCAGCAACATACCTGGCACTCAGTAAGTAAGACTATAGAGCTGATGGTGGACTTCAGGAAGGGTAAGACAAAGGAACATGTACCAATCTTCATAGAGGGATCAGAAGTGGAGAGAGTGATCAGCTTTAAATTCATGGGTGTCAAGATCTCTGAGGATCTAACCTGGTCCCAACATATAAATGTAGTTACAAAGAAGGCAAGACAGCAGCTATACTTTATTAGGAGTTTGAAGCTATATGGCATGTCAACAGATACACTCAAAAACTTCTATAGTTGTACTGTGGCGAGCATTCTGGCTGGCTGCATCAATGTCTGGTATGGAGGGGCTACTGCAAAGGACTGAAAGAAGCTGCAGAAGGTTGTAAATCCAGTCAGCTCCATCTTGGGTAGTAGCCTACCAAGTACCCAGGTCATCTTTAGGGAGCGGTGTCTCAGAAAGGCAGCATCTATTATTAAGGACCTTCAGCCCCCAGGGCATGTCCTTTTCTCACTGTTACCATCAGGTAGGAGGCTCTGAAGCCTGAAGGTACACACTCAGTGATTCAGGAACAGTTGCTTTCCCTCTGCCATCTGATTCCTAAATGGATATTGAATCTTTGGACACCATCTTACTTTTTAAAAAATATACAGTCCGCTCTCCTTATCCACGGGGGATTGATTCCGGGACACCTCGCGGATACGAAAATTCGCGGATGCTCAAGTCCCTGATTCAACCTGTCTCAATCCGGTAGACCTTAGGACCCAGCGGAACCCCAGACCTTATTTAACCCATCTCAGAGTGGTGCACATTAGGACTCGGTGCCAGAGCTTTGAATGCACAGTGTTTCTGTTCACGAAAATTATCATGATCACAATTGAAAAGAAAGTGGAAATAATAAAGTGATCGGAAAGAGGTGAAACGCCATCGATCACCGGAAAAGCATTAGGCTAGGTCGGTCAACGATCGGAACAATTTTAAAGGATAAAGTGAGAAAGGCTCTGCCCCGATGAAAGCTACAATTATTACTAAGCAACACAGTGGTTTAATTATTAGGTTTTGGGGTTTTGATCCTCCACATCAACCTGGCACGGTGGAGAGCGCACTAGGGAGCAATCTGTTCCGAGTCCTGAGAACTTCTGTTCCCGAGCCCGGCGCTGGAATATACATTCTTAAGTGTTTTATATGCATAGAAAGGTAAAATACATACTATATACTAAGACAAACGTTTGACTAACTGACACTAAATAATACTGGATGTACTTGTTCCGACTTACTTAGTAAGAGAACTTCCGATTTTTTTTTATTCCAATGCACGATAACCCATGCACATCCTCTTGTATACTTTAAATCATCTCTAGATTACTTATAATACCTAATACAATGTAAATGCTATGTAAAATGGTTGTTATACTGCATTGTTTAGGGAATAATGACAAGAAAAAAGTCTGTACATGCTCGAACAACAAGTGCTGGAAGAGCACTTCTGGGTTTTCACGATTCATTGAATTTGCGTGTGCGGAATCCACGGATAACGAGGGCCCACTGTACAGTAATTCTGTTTTTGCACGTTTTAAAAGATCTATTCAATATACATAATTGATTTACTTGTTTATTTATTATTTAAAAAAAATATTTATTATTATTATTTTTTTCTCTATTCTAGATTATGTATTGCATTGAACTGCTGCAGCTAAGATAACAAATTTCACATCACATGCCGGTGATAATAAACCTGATTCTGATTACTAAGGCACCAATCCTGATCACCTTATCAAGAAAACTTACTCAATAAATGAATGAAAAGACATTCTGACCAAATTATAGATCCTTACTCATAAAATTGTGAAATTCGTCATGAAAATGGTATCTTAACCCCATCATGAATCAAAACAAAACTGTAGAATACTATTGCTAGAAGCCAAAGGACACGTGTGAGGCGTCATCTCTTGACCATAATATTCCCTTTCTCTTTTCAAGCTGCATAATTAGGCTGACCATATCTTTTTTTACCCTAAAGCTGGATAGAAGATATGAAGCAGTAATACCAAAGGAAGCTGATTATTCTTGATGATGTGGTTGGCGCTCTCCTAAATGGACATGATATAGTCACTGCTGTCCTTTGACTGCAGCAAAGGGTTTTATGGGTGTCTCATAGTGCGTCAGTACAGGTTATGAGATGTTATGTCATGTTTAAATTTAGAGAAGATCCGATGTTCAGTTTTTGAATCTAGTCAAGACTTTTATACATTGTGGGGACCATTTTTGAGATATTTTCAAAATCTTTGATTTGTTGTAAAAGTACAGATGGTGGCTAATAATATATTTTATTATATGATAAGGTTTTGTTTTTCCTTTTTTCTTGCTTTTCCTAACAGCTCTGACTTTGGTAGTGGGTTTAGATTTTTTTTCTGTATAACTAAATTATTATATTTCAATACTATGATTTAATTTAATTTTTATAAATACAGGGCTTTGTGACTGTAACTATATTTTTAATACAATGTATTTGTTACTTATTTGACTTATGATATGTATCTTCTTTTACTCTGTATTCCTTTATGCAGAAACTAATAAAAATATTGAAAGAGAAGTACGTCATTACAATAAGATTTAACAATCTCTTATTGATGGGTGGCAATTAGATCTGTCCCAATCCTGCACATGCTGATAGTGATATGTGACTGCTTGAAATAGAACTGCCCTGCCCTTTAACTCTGGTTGGTGTCGCTGCTGAGGCTGGCTGTGCGCATGCGTTGTGGTGTTGTGTTCTGATTTCCATGATGGCGGATGATGGGTGAAAATGGAGCAGTTGATTTTGGCGAATGAGCAATTTTATACAAATATATAACCCTGAACTTTGCCTGCAATCTGTAAGTTAGCACATTTTAAGTTGATTTAGCCAAAAAAAAAGTGCTGCTGTAATGCACCGTTTGCACTAATTGGAGGTCACAAACAGATAGACAGAGCATGAGAGTTCTAGTAGTATATAGGTAATGTTAAAATACAGAAGTGACAAGTAACCAAATAAAAGATGTAGCCAAATCTGAGTCGTACATGAACACTGCATTATATGATTGACATTTAGGTAATCATTTTTAAATGGTGTGCAGTAGAATTTTTCACATTATACGGCTAATTTTTAAGCATTGATGCAAATGATCAAATAAAGACAAGCAATGCATTAATCAGAAAAAAATCAAACTTAAATATACATTGGAACAACTGCGATGGTACTGATAAGACTATTATAAAGCTGACTTATTTAACAAAAGGATTGGAAACATGCTGTACCTTGTCGAGGATTCCACGATCTGTTAAGTCAGTTTCTGATTCTAAATGCTCATACAAAGAATTTCTGAAAAATGTTTTCTGAAGATTGGATGTGGAAGCAGTCAGCTTTTCAAAACTTTCCTGAATCTCTAAGAGTCACAACACAACAAAGAAACCAGATTTTTTATGCTAAATATTTGATCACATAATTGTTTCTTATTACAGTATATTAATACAGTCTGGCTGACATATTCCCTAAAGGTTATGTTAACCATTAAATAGTCAAATTTATAAGATACAGATTGTGCCCACGTTAAAATAAATAGTTGACCCTTTTAAAGCCATTAGCTGGGACCTGGTACTGAGTCCTGACCCAAAATTGACTTATCATTTTGTATCTACAAATACTGCTTGATCCACTGTGTTCCAGCAAATTTGTTTTTTCTTGCTTACGTTCCAACTTCCAGCATCTGCAATTGATACAGTATTATATGGACACCGCCTATTTAAAGCATAGAAATAGGGGTGTCTAAATGATACTTAATGGTGGGGTGAAGATATGTCTTTACCAAAGAAGGTGTAAGGCACTCCATCCCTCTGCTAGCCTGCAGGTTGCTCTTGGGCAAGGTGTAGCACCTGCTTAGTCCCTCAATCAGAGTCATGTGAAGGCATAGGAGCAGCTGGTATCACATGCCCTAGTTATGTGACCACTGACATCAGACAGACTCTCTTTGAAAAGTATTGATAATGGTTGGAGTCACCCTTTTTGTAAAGACACTGCCCAGAAGAGGCAATGGCAAACACTTCTGTGGAAAAATTTGCCAAGAACAATCATGGTCATGTGACCACAATCATTCATGCCAAACAACATGGCACAATGATGATATATAATACTCTGTCAAACTTTAGAAACACAGACACTGCAGATGCTGGAAGGTTGAATTCAGAATGAAAAAAAAGTCTGCTGTAGGAAGGTGGTTGATCAAGCAGCATCTATAAAGGATAGTGATGTATTTGGTCAGGACCCTATACCATCTCCCAGGAAAAAAGGCTTCTACAGGAATCTGAACAATTTATCTTAACTTAGACATAACCTGCATCTCATAAATGTGACTGTTTAATGGCTAACATGATTTTATTAATGCATCACCCACACTCAGTTCTATCATCACTTCCTTCCTGCCTTTGGTACTTTTTCCTTTGCCTCTGTCAAGGCTTTTGGAGAAAATATAGAAATTGATAATAGTTAGTCGAGTGGTACAAAATACAAATGGAATGCCAGTTTTTACTTCAAGATGACTGAAATACAAACATGCAAAACATATTATGTTCATATAAAGTTTATTATACTCCAGCTAGGGTACTGCATTTTTCCCTGTGAATCACATCTCAGGAAAGAGCCAAAAGATATTATTTATCAAAATGAGACTGAAAATAAAAGAGTTCATCAATGAGGATGATTGCATTTGGTATGCATTTACAGGTATTTCCTTAAACATGGAAAATTAAAGGATTTTTGAGGTACTAAGATGTTTAAGATAACTGAAGTTTTTAATAGTTTTTATTTGTTCAGTTTCAAAGGCAGAAGTATCTAGAACAAGGCATATCATTCACTTTTATCTTTGAGATAAAATTTTGCAAAATGAACACTCAAACTTTGGTACCTTTCATTTCATTTCAAATTTCAAATTGCTTTTTGTTTTAGAAAATGAATACGACAGTCCTGCCTGAAAGCTGTAATTTAAATACATTTACATTTTTCTTTGTTGTGTCTATAACAAGGCAAAGTTACTTTGGTTTATAATTAAGATCAATCTTTAAAATGGGCAGGCAAAATTACATAATTATCATAAATCCATTTCATAAAGCAGGGTAGCCATGGAAATATCTGTGTCACATATTTTTCCTATGATAAGGCTTTTTGCTGTCATTCCTGTTTGGTACAGTCTCTTTAAGCATACTTACTGAATTTCACACCATTCTTTATCCCAGCCAGTTTAAACTTTACTAAATCAAAGAATTCTTTGACTTGCTTGTCATAAAGTTTTCTAATGCTTTCAGCATATACCTGTTGAAAAAGAAACGGAGAATTAAAATGGTAAGAAGGGAAAACTTGCAATCGTCAAAATATACTCTAATCATAACATTTTTCTGGATTTCACCTGTTCTATGGATTTATAAAAGATGTAATAAGTTCCAAATACAGTCTCAAAGATTGTTCTATCAGATGTTCTTCCTTTGTGTGGTAGAAACAGCTACTAAGAACTTCCATCATAAATTGTTTTCAAAAAATTCAAAGTAAACTTATCAAAGTGCATATGTCTCCATATACTACCCTAAGATTCATTTTCTTGCTGGCATTCACAGTAAATTTAAAGAAGCACAATAAAAACAATTAAAAACTACACACAAAGACTGACAAATACCGTACAAATACAAAAAGTAAACTAAAATTATATTAATATGTAAATAAGTAACAAATCATACTGAAAATATCAGTTGTAGAGTCCTTGAAAATGAGTCCATAGGTTGTGGAATCAGATGTGCTTTATGCTGAAATTTCTTATTTCAGTTCTAATTTGCAATTATGTACATGGCCATCCATTGATAAAGCTGATTATTCAGATTTAATAGACTACTTTGATAGACTATGCCAAACCTGCATACTTCTCAGTACTATACATGGTCCCGCTCTGTAGTTCAGATATTTTGGCTTAGAACTTCAGACAGCAATATTCCTGCAGACCACACAACGGAATTCTATTACCTGTTTCTCATACACTGAAGATGAACTTCCAGTGTCTTGTCATGGGTTTTCAGAGCATCTAACACATACACATATACAGGTACTGGCAGTTTGTGCCTGATTTTAATGGTAAGCTCAGTGTTTTAAGATGGTGTGCAATGCATGTTTTGACAAAAATTCACATAGCCCTTCTGATTAAACAAAATGACGTAAGCTGTAACCAGCCTTGAGGGCTGATTCCCATTAAGGGGGCCCAACATTAGTTGAGGCATTGCAGGAAGTACCAAGCCATTGCCTTCCAGAGAGATCTAAGAATTTTTCACTCAGCTCACTGTATCATCAAGACTCGGAATTTGTTTTGCATCCCTTCAATAATCAAATCTGATTTCATCATTCAAATGTCAACTCCCAATCATTACTGATTCTCTCCCTGACCCTCTGATTTCCCTCAATTCTATTCACTAATCACATTACTAATCAACTGTATTTCACCTCTGTGATGGCTGCTGGATTTCTCCATAACAATGTTTTGATTATCTTTCAAATAGCACTCCTCTCAAAGCCACCTAAACCCTCCCAATTCCCATCCTCTTTATAAAAGAAAACCCAAATCCACCAAACTGTGACTGGCAGCTCAACAAACAGACTTCCTTTACAAGCTGGAACAAATGATGACATCTAACATTGCTTCTACTTTCAGCAAAACTATTTATTCTGCTGCTTGCTTCCACTCTAGTGCCTGTTTCCTCAGTCTTTGTTTTGTAGTGTCAAGGATCGTTTAAGAATAAGTTATTATGCAATTAAAACTAATAACTAGGATGGACAAACTAAACAATTTTGCACATATTTTAAAGAATTAGTAAGGCAGCTTCATTCCATTTTAGACATTTAAAATCCTTTGAAGATTCCTGATTTACATATATGCAGGTCCTGGCAGTTTGTGCCTGATTTTAATGGCAATAGCTAAATGTTGTTAATGTCACTTACTTTTAATAGTAGATTTCTGTGCAATGTAGTTGATAACTCCCTTTGGTTTTAAAACAGATATTATTAAATTAATTAATATCATAAAGTAATGTCACATGAATAAGTAATCATGTATTTACATCACAATTTGTTGGCCTTCCTATCTTATAGACCACATTTTTGACAGGCAAATAAACATACCTTAGACAAGTCATTAAATATAGCAGGTTTGCTGCTTTTTAGCCAGGCCATTAAAGGGCTGTATGGTAACAGTTCATCATGATAAAATTTATGCTTGGGGAAGATCAGTTCTCCAGTCTGCTGCATCAAACTAACACTTTGGTCACTTCCCTTAAAAGCAAGAAAGAGTAAAAGTCTTCAGAATATTTAGCAAATGAAACAAGATCACTCAACTTTGCCTCCAAGATTATACAAATATTTCAGCAAAACTTCCAGATAACATACATAAACATTGAAATAGAGGTAAAAAAAAAGGCACATTCTGTGGAGTTAATAAGGCTTGTTACTAAGTATGCAGATCAAGAGTTTCTGTAACCTTCTTCAGTTTGACAACCCCATTATTCAGCAATTTAGTTGAATTTGAACACAAAATCTGAGTTTGGACATACCACCTCCAGCAAAAGAAAATTCATGGTCCTTAACGATGACAGACATCCTTGAGCTGTTAATTTTCTATAGATTAGACATTTGCTGTTGGTTCACCAAGCTTAGGTACTGAAAATGATTACCTGATAGAGGCTGCTAGTGTCTTTGCCAATTAACTAAACTCTGAAAACTTGTACTTGTTACTCAATTGCATTTTATTTACTTGTGCATAAGGAGAACAGCTTGAACTCTGCAACCAAACTGTAAGTCTGAACAAAAAAATGGCATTTATATACAGAGTTTGAAGCTTGAAACAGATATTGACCAATTGCTAACATTGAGGCTGTTTTATAACCTTTTTTGCATAATCAATTACACTACAATAATTATTAATAACCAATAGAATCTGCATATTAAAAGCCAACAATGCTTCAGTATTAGTAAAGTAATTGACCAAAAATCACTGCTTTTTGAACACAAGCACTTGCAAGTGACGCTATTTAAAAACCGTTTCCTCGAAGCACATTGTAGTGTCTAATGGCCGAACAACATGTATGTGAGTGACAGCAAGTCTGTCCCAATTAAGCAGTCTAGTGTCCTAAATAAACAAAGGGAATTCCAGCTATTTAATTTATTTATTTTGGTTACTTAAGAGTCAGCTACCCTGATGCGGGATGGCCCAGTTAACCAGAATCAACTGTATTCCTTACTGAAATTTATAGTTTTTTTATTATGTATTGAATGTACCACAGCCACAAAACAAAAAATTTCACAACATATGCCAGTGATATTAAATCTGATTTTGATTAGCAACATCCTAACAATTACTGCTGGAAAAAAATTCAACAGGACCAGTCCATAAACATTGAGGCATCCCATGACCGATCTTGAAACATCTGAACCACTATTCGATAGCCCAATGTTTATTCATCAGCAGCAAGGCTTATATCAAGGATATGATAGAATACTCTTCATTTACCTATATTAATGCAACTCCAACAACACCTGAAACATGACTTTATCCAAGAAAAAGTGGGATAAATCTTGATTACCCACACAAAGTATTCACATATTCCACAAGTGGTAGGCTATAACTGCAGTGCAGACCTTCTAACAAGGCAGCACAATTACTCATCCAGGCTACTTCAACAGCTCCTCAGAAGAAAAAGGCTGCTTTAGTACACTACAATCCAACTCAGAAACCACTTTGACTTCGAACTACATCATTGTTCTTTTATCACCACAAGATCCAAATATTGGAACTCACTTGTAACATAATATTAGGACCATTTTTACCACTGCATAAAATTCAAGGTTGTATAATACTAACATTTATTTATTTATTTAGAGATCCAGCATGGAACAGGCCCTCCCGACCCAATGAGTCATACCACCAAGCAACCCACCTATTGAACACTAGTATAATCACAGGGAAATTTACAATGACCAATTAACCTACTAGCCAGTTTGTGGGAGGAAACCTGAGAAGCACTCAGAGGAAATCCATGTGGTTCACAGAGAGGGCATACAAACTCCTTACAGACGATGCCGGAATTGAACTCCAAACTCTGGAATGTCCCGAGCTGTAATAGCGTTATACTAACCAATAAGCTACTTTAGCAACTTGTCAAGAGCAATTAAGGGTAACCAACAAATGCTGGCCTTTTATGCCAGCATTGTTTAATTATTGAAAAATAAAAAAAGGAAACTGCTTTGAGCTGGTTTATCTGTTGGAAGTAATGACCTCACATTTATGTAAAAAAATCGTAATTTCTAAGCAGAATTTGCAGCCTTCATTAAAATAAAGAACAGTTGTGAGGAAATACATCTACTAGTGTTCTGTATCTTATGTATTTTAAATAGTTCTTGGAATTTTGAAACTTGTATGTCTAATAGTCAATGGGGTTTGAATGTTTTCTGTTGCCAACATTCTGGATACATGTTTTATGTTAACTATTGAAAAAGCTATCTCTGGAAACATTGGTCTGTTTTAAGGGGCTTGTGCCAATGATTTTGCTTTAGATAATGGCGGGTTTAATGTAAAAGTAAGCAGTGAGCACCTCAGCAGAAATTCTGAGCCGGCGTTATAACAAGGAACAAACTGATAATGACCACCGTATTTCAAACATTTCAAAAAGTTAACAATGACATGGATAACAAACTTTCTGTAAGGTCTGCTAAAAGCTTGATGTAAAATATTTAATTCAACTGGCAAAAGTTAGTTTACTGAGTATTGCCCAGTCAGTTAATATCCATTCATCAAGAAAACAAGTATCAAAAGAATCGTAAGCAATATCAAATTAGAATTAGCTTATTCACACAACTTTTTCTATTCAATTCAAGAAATATTAGATCATGTCATATTCAAAAATGATATGGTCAATGAATGAGGCATAACCTTCAATGCATTTAACTACAGTTTATCAAAATATTAAGAAAATTATAAACCAGAACAGCATAATATCACATACTTGAAACTTTGTTCATATACCAGAAAGCTTTGCAAAAACTTTCCTAACCAGGTCTATTCCAAAAACTTCTAACTTCAATAATTGTTAGTCTTACCTGTTGCACAAATATATTGTTAATATGCAGTATGAATCTTCTTTCAAATAGCTGTCTCAAATTTTCAAATGTTATTAATTGCTCGACAACGCTTTGCATTTTCCGATGGCCTAAAAAAACCAGAGTATTAAGGAACATTTCATGTTAAAGTAACCAATTAAATTTACAGATAATGGTCCACAACTCATATTCCTCACAAACTACATTCCAAAATGAAATGATGAATCAACAATATGCTTTTGCGGCTATAAGATCTAATGAAGCTTGTAGCCTCATTGCAATGACTATCTTGCAAATTGCAGCAGTTTATAAGCATTGGGAAATTCCTTAGCTCAGGACATACAGTATATATCTTCATTACCTCAATACTCAGTGTGTGAAAGGAATGAGTTAACCCATGAGTACCATTTCTCATTTCATATCTGTGTAGATGTAGTGAATTTACCTATGCTATGTTTCTGTTGACATCAGCCAGCAATTGTTACAAGAGGTAGATATGATTTTCCCAACTTAGAGCTTCAAAAGTCAGTGAAAACGTGTATGGGCTTACTGTAAAATCAGTTCTGTTGACAACATTGCTGATAATATCAGCCTTCAATTGAAACAAATTCTCATTTTTCCTACCACAGATGCTGCATGAACTGGTGAATATTGCTATCATTTACTTTGCTCTTGACTATTAGCTGCTAGATAATTCCTTTAAATTATACATGTAACTGTATTTTAGGCAGCAAGGTTTAGCTCAGTGGGTGAAAAGCCATTTCAATCCCTTACACATCACTATTTGACAACTCCACCATATATTTCTAAAATATTTTAACAATTACTTCAAAAATCTTTTGGTATATCATCTGTTTCCAATGAAGCAATAGCAGTGATTAATACCTCTTAGGGTTTTAACACTGAATGCATAAAATACCTATAGCACACAGCCAATTGCTTAATAGGTTTAATCTGAATTTCATAGTTGCCTCACAGTTGAATTAGTTGTTGCAAGTGTTAAATGAAAAAAATGATAAAAATATCTGATGTAGCATTGTAAGAAATAATTTTCTGCTAGTTTTCCCCCATTTTTGATGTTTATCTTATGACACAAGACTACACCCTTCTGATACATCCAATTATTAGTGACTCAGCAAAGATACTCAGTGGCCACTTTATTAGGTACATCTGTACACTTGCTCATTGATGCATATAGCTATTCAGTCGATCATGTGGCAACAACTCAAAGCATAAAAGCATGCAGACATTATCTAGAGGTTCAGTTGTTGTTCAGATCAAACATAAGAATGGGGAAGAAATGTAATCTAAGTGGCTTTAACCATGGAATAATTGTTGGTGCAGACGGAGTGTTTTGAATATCTCAGAAACTGGCCAGATTAGCTCAAGTTGACAGGAAGGTGAGAGTAACTTAAAAAGTGACAATTGATGGTATATCAACCTGTAGCCTTTATTTGCTGATAAGTTGGTTTGTCAATCTGGAGGTGAGTAGAGTGCTTTATTCAATTTGTGTTGAGTAAAGGCATCCTTCTTGTACTTTTGGTTCTTTATAAAAAAAATATACTCAAGAGAAAAACAGTATCTTCAAATTGGGTGCTTAGATAGGGTTATGTTCCCTTCAGAAAGATACTGAACAACGACTTAACGTTCTAATGCATTTATTATTAATCAAGGTCTAAAATTTTAAAGTTAATTGGTGGACTCACATATATTCAGTGGCCACTTCATTAAATACCTCCTGAACCTAATAAAGAGGCCACTGAGTATTTGCTTGTGGTTTCTCGCTACGAAGTCCATCTATTTTAAGGTTCAACATGTTGTGCGTTCAGAGATATTATACTGCACACCACTGTTGTAACACGTGGTTATTTAAGTTACTATCGTTTTCCTGTCAGCTTGAATCAGTCTAGGCATTGTCTTCTGACCTCTCTCATTAACAAGGCCTTACTGCACACAGAATGGCCGCTCAGCGGATTTCTTTCTCATTTTTTGCATCATTCTCTGCAAACTCTAGATTGTTGTGTGTGAAAATCCCAGGAGATCAAGAGTTTCCGAGATACTCAAACCACACTGCGGCACCAATAATCATTCCACAGTCAAAGCCACTAAGCCACTTAGATCACTTATCTTCCCTATTCTGATATTTGCTCTGAACAACAAATGAACCTCTTGACTATATCTGCATGCCTTTGTGCATTGAATTGTAGCCACATGATTGGCTGATTACATATTTGCATTAACAAACTGGTGTACCTAATAAAGTGGCCACTGAGTGTGTATACATACACACACACACACACACACACATGTGTAATCTGCACTTATGGGATTTATACATTCATTAATTCCAAGCGGTACAAACTACATAAAGTAAAGAAGAAGAATTAAAGTGGTACATACCTGGTAATAACCTAACATTCATGCAATTATTCAAAGCTTCAACGGCAGCAATGCAAGCCTTTAAATTGTCAGGTATGGACAGATCACCAGTCCTTAAAGCCTCTTGATGTTCTTCAGCAAGGTCAAACTTGTCCTATTAAAACAATAATTATTACAAAAAGACACAAAGAACATCACGATGTATTGGATATGTAAAATCATTTAAATCATACAAGAAAAAATATTTTCAGCACACACAATGGAACAAAATATCCTTAACTCTAAGCTAAATATTCACTGCATTACAACAAGAGTGATGAGAAGGAATTGTGGTTTCTCAAGATGCAGCAAAGAGAAAAAAAATCCATGCTAACAATCTTGTGGACAGAAAGCCATATCACACTCTTGTCCCTCTTCTTAAATTAATTTAAAATATCCTCATTGTGTGTGGAGAATGTAAATGAAAAAAGTTTCTTTTTCATTCCTAATATGATTTTCTGTATATAGTTTCACTGTTTATCTCATGATGTTGTTAAGTGCTTAATGTTTTTGCAAAGAGGCCAACTAATTGCTTCAGTTGTTATCATAATGGGTTTACTTTATAAAAAATGGAAAAAATGGAAAACTGAAATCAAGTATGTCTCAAATGCAAACATTTGCTGGCCAGGAACAAATAAAAAATACGGAAAATAGAAACAAAGACAAATCTTAAATTGAGATACCAGGTGACTCAGTAATTTGAAATTCTATAATTATACTTACAATGGAGAAATAATTTCTCTTTCCTCAGGCTAAATTCATGTTATGCAAATAGAGACTAATTAGTTTCAAATGGTTTTCAGTACACAAGACTATGAATGAAACTATTCACAGTCTGACATGGGCCTGAAATCTCAATCAGAAAAAAGGAAAGCATTGCTTCAATATATAAATTAATAGCACAATCATTTCTGTTCTGAAGTAGTGGTCAGTCACTTTGTTGGGGAAAATATACTATAGATAGTAACAAACCAATGCTATATTTTACCCCATTGTAATATCTCAAGGACAATTTCAGTGCTGGAAAACTATTCTTGATTTTTTACTTTCACTCTTATAGTAATGAGTACACAAAGGATATTTCTCAAACTGCTTGCAGGATACAAAATACGAACATTATTAACCAGTAAATTAGACCCCTAACTTTGATTTAAATTCTTCATTAAATGAAGCTTCAAAGTAAATTTGTAAAACATGATTTGCAGAAACTAGACCAAGTTATAAGGAAGTGACAACATTACATAAAACATAGTTACATAAAGCACAAGAATTGCATGTGCTGGTACACCACTGAGTTGTGCCACTGTATGCTTCACTACACACACAGTTTGGCAATTCATTTCCATACACAGGAAGGAAAATGATGAAAGAATCAAACATGGATGAAATATACATGAAATTTTCTCCATGTACATCCAGCCTTTTAGCAATAAAAGCCCAATTGAAATTGTGCAAAACAGGCCTGCTTTTAAATCTTCTTGTGAAAGCATTTGAGGCTTCATTCGTGCAGATTGAAGCAGTGTCTTTGTCATATTAAACTCTTTAGTTTTGGCCATGCTTCCTAAAGATTGTTCCATTAAAACAGGGATTCCCAACCTTTTTTATGCTATGGACCCTTACAATTAACTGAGGGGTCTGTAAATCTGTAAATGGCAAAAATCACATAGCTCTTATTGCCCCACCTGTAGCTTGGTCATTGCTTGCTTACCACAAGAAAAAGTACTTCTTCTAAAAGTTTTTGTTGGTTAGAATCAATGACTTGTAACTGATTATTACTCTGGTGAATATGGTCCATCTGTTCTTTAACACTCTGCAACAGTTCTTCATAGGTCTGAAGAGTTTGTTCAATGTTTCTCACTTCAACAAGACTCACATCGATCAACTCCATTAGTTCAGTTACTTGCTTCTCTGACACAATAATCGATTGTATGTTTTCCTGAAAGATATACAAGAACCTTAATGTAAACTATCACCATCAATGTCACTTACATGTCTGTGCATATTAAAATGTGCAGTTATCCATACATAAGTTATCAACTTTATGTGTCTAATAATAAAGAAAATGCTTCATGTACATGGACAATATAGTGGAAAGGTTAAAAGTATGTAATTAAAACTTAAAGAGTGGAAATAATCAGCAAGTAAATAAGGCAACAATTTTCATTGGAAATGGAAATGTGAGGAAAGTAACAGTTTTTATGACCTAGGGAAAAAGAGGAGCCTTGACGAAGTGTATCCTCAGACATTATGGGAGGCTAGAGGAGAAATTATGGAGGCTCTTGAGGAGATATTTGTTGCATCTTTAGACAATGGTAAAATTCCTGAAGACTGGAAGGTGACCAATATTCTTCCATTATTTTAAGAAAGGTAGTACGGACAAGTCAATGGACTGCAAGCCAGTCAAACTGACAAGTCAGGAAGTTACTGGAGGGAATTCTGAGGGATGGCAAATACCAGCATTTGGACAGAGTTTGATTATAAGTCAATAGGTCTTGGTGAATGGAAAGCTGTGGTAATGAACTTCTAAATTATTTTGAATAAATTACCACAAAGGTAGATGAGGATAGGGTAGTAGATATTGTCTATTTGGACTTCAGCAAGGCCTTCAACAATGTCCCACACAGTAGGCTGGTCCCATGGAATCTAGGGAGAGCTAGTAAGTGGTACAGGAGTCACCAGGTTCAGAAAGTTATTAACTTACAACCATCAGTCTTCTGAACTAATGTGGATAACATCACTCACCTCAAATCTGAAATGAGATCACAACCTACAGACTCTATAACTTATATTTTCAGTATTATATATACAGTGTGTATCTCCTGACTATAATAAACTGGCCACTGAGTCTAAGAATTTAGCTTTGTGTTTTTCTGCTGCTGTAGGCCATCCAGTTCAAGGTTTGACATGTTGTGCATTCAGAGATGCTCTTCTACACACCACTGTTGTAACACGTGGCTATTTGAGTTACGTCATTATTTGAGTTACTGTCACCTTCATGTCAGCTTGAACCAGTTTGGCCATTCTCCTCTGACCTCTTTCATTAACAAGGTGTTTTCCCCCCAAAGAACTGCTACTCACTGGATGGTGTTATGGTGTTTTTCACACCATTCGCTGTAAACTTGAGAGACTGTTGTTCATGAAAATCTCAAGAGATTAGCAATTTTAAGAAACTCAAACCATCCTGCCTGGCACCAATAATCATTTCACAAAGTTACTTAGATCACATTTCTTCCCCATACCATGTCGATATTGACTGATTATATGAATGCAAGACAGCGGTTTACTTTATGAGGAGTTTGAAGAGGTTTGGCATGTCAACAAATACACTCAAAAACTTCTACAGTTGTACTGTGGAGAGCATTCTAACAGGCTGGTATAGAGGGACTACTACACAGGACCGAAAGAAGCTGCAGAAGGTTATAAATCTAGTCAGCTTCATCTTGGGCACTAGCCTACAAAATACCCAGGACATTTTTAGGGAGTGGTGTCTCAGAAAAGCAGTGTCCATTATTAAAAGCCTCAAGCACCCAGGGCTTTTCTCACTGTTCCAATCAGGTAGGAGATACAGAAGCCTGAAGGTACACACTCAGCAATTCAGGAACAGCTTCTTGCCCTCTGCCATCAGATTTCTAAATGGACATTGAAGCTTTGGACACCACCTCATTTTTTTAATATACAGTATTTCTGTTTTTGCACATTTTTAATAATCTATTCAAAATATGAAATTGATTTACTTGCTTATTTATTATGTTTTATTTTATTTATTATTATTTTTTCTCTCTCTCTGCTAGATTATGTATCGCATTGAACTGTGGCTGCTAAGTTAGCAAATTTCACGTCACATGCCGGTGATAATAAACATGATTCTGATTCATGAGCAGGTGTACAGGTATACCTAATAAAGTGGCCACTGAATGTTACTTTTTTTTGCACATTGGTTGTTTTTCTACTATTTTGCAGGTTTTTTTTTGTAAATTCTATTGTATTTATTTATTTTCCTGTAAATGCCTGCAAGAAAATGAATCTCAGGGTATCATTTGGCGACATATTCATATTTTGATAATATCACTTTGACTCAGAATTGGCTTCTAGGTAGGAAACAGAGGGTGGTAGTTGGCTTTTTCTCAGAATGGAGGCTGTATTGGGATGCTTGTTATTTATATAAATGTTTTGGATGTGAATGCACAAGGCTTGATCAGTAAGTGTACCAATGACATGAAATTAGGACGAGTTGTTGGTAGTGAAGAAGATTATTGTAGATTAAAGGGGAATTTTGTTGAGTTAGGGGTGTCAATACAGATTAAGTGTGAGGTGATGCAATCTGGGAAGTTAAACCAACACAGAGGCTTAGGAGTGCAAAAGCATCACAGGTAAATGGGTTCATTAGTGTACAGTCAGAGAAGAAATGCATCCAAGAGTAAAGAGTCAAACAGCCAGAAGCTCAGGTACAGAAAGTTAAAAAAACAGAAAATACTGAAAAGATAGGGAACTTCTCCAATTCTTTTAAAAGGCAGTTGACTAAAATGTTAACTCTTTTTTTGCTCTTGATGGAGTATCTCCAGCATCTGTTTTTAGTTTAGAAGCTGAACAAAACCCTTGCAGACTGAAAAAGGTTTTCTGGAAAGCAATGAAGCAATGTATCCTCCAACCTGATGACGTGAATATTGATTTCTCCTTTGGTAATCAACCCCACTCCACTCTGTTCCCCACTGACTTTTTACTCCTCCTCACTTGCCTATTATTTTCCCTTGGGCCCTCTCCTCCTTCCCATCCTCCTACAGTCCACTCTCCTCTTCTATCAGATTCTTACTTCTATAGCCCTTGACCTTTTCACCCATCTAGATTCACCTATCACCTTCCTGCAAGCCTTCTTCCTCTCCCCTCCACCTTTTTATTTTGGCATCTTCCTTCTCAGTCCCAAAGAAGGGTGTCGGCTTGAAACATCGACTGTTAATTATTTCCTATATATGGTGCCTGACCTGCCCAGTTCCTCCAGCATTTTGTTGTGTGTTGCTTTAGATTACCAGCATCTGCAGACTTCTTCGTGAATGTAAAGGATGGTGTATCATGAACAACAACTACATTAAAATTAAAGAAAACACCTATTCCAGGTAATTATGAGTCAAAGAACCTTTCACTGAAAAGTAGTAATTCAAATGCTAGGACTGTATTATGTAAACCATTTTCTTTAAGGTATTAAATGCTACTCTAGCTTGGCAATTTATAACCAATACTTTAATCTATGTTGCTTTTCAAAACAATTAAATGTTTTCTCAGTAATATCAGTAACCTATTTTCCATTCCACCATTATAATAGAATTATAGAAAGTAGGTTTCCTTTATCAAGGAAATGATTGTACATATTGTACTCATCAGTAAATACTTAAGGCATCTATCAATTTATGATTTTTACAGAATACAATAATATACCAACTTCCAGTAATTCAGCAAGTAAAAGTAACTCAAACTATCAACTAGTAATTAAACTAGTAGCACCATAAAGAGCACATTGTATTAACTAACAAAAGAAATAGTGTGCCTCTTTCTAAGAAGATCCAAGTTTCAGAAAGCTAAATAAACATCAAATCCATGCGGAACATTTAGCAAATACATCAAGACTTTCAAGAACATTTACTTTACATGAATACCTCATCTAATACATGGAGATCTCTACTCATCTTCTCTGCAAAAGCTTCAGAATTAGATATAGATTGATCAAACTGTTCCATTATTTTTTCTACATCAAGTGCCTCTTTTGATGTGAGTTCTTGATAAACACCAGTTTCTTCTTCATGATCAACTTCAACAGCTTCACTTGTTCGCTCTTCAACTGGAGGTCGCACACCCTCTGAAATCCAATGATTTGATTATACTTCCTTTACATTAAATTAAAAACACTCAAAGCACTTCTCATTCAAAGTAAATCTTAAGATTGCACTTTTCGCATGGTAAATCTTTAAATATGCTGCAGATGGTGTATATCAGCAAAACCATAAAGGGAAAAACATGACATTAGAAAAATTGGGACTGATACACTACATTATAAGAGCAAACAGCAAGTTGCTTATAGGTTAATAATTCATGATTACAATTTCCCACCAAGCTTAATATTCATTGTTCAAGATTTCACATCTACTACTTACAGCAAAGGAACTAATGCATATTTACATCATGTCCTCAGGATATCACAAAGTGCTTTACAGGCAATGCATACATCTATAGCATTATCACTATTATAATTTCAGTAGACAGCTTTATCAGCAAATTTTGTATATTTCATTATTCATTAACTATATTAAATCATGAATGGAATACTCAACGTCTTTTTAAACAAATCACGCAAGAAGTACAAATTTACAAAATGCAATGCAAGTTTCAAAAGCCCCTCTTGCAAACTAGTTAAGGCCTCAGACTCTGACTATTATTTGCACTCAAGGTCTTACCACTAAGGGCAAGTTCATCATAATGGTTCCATTAGGGTCAGATGTATCACAAAATTGTTTAAATATATTCAGGTTTGTATTATATTGCAAGTTAACCCAGTGTTACTCAATCATATTTTTTAAAAATCTACTGTGGCTTACCTCTGCCACAAGAAAAGGAGAGCTTGCATTAAACTGTAATTCTGCAGGACAATACACCAGATCATCAAAAAAGCAATGACAATAACATTCAATGTACTCCATCAGCACTTTAAAGACGCTGATAATGAGAAAGCCATTAAACGAGTTTCCAGCAACACACGCAAAATGCTGGTGGAACACAGCAGGCCAGGTAGCATCTATAGGAAGAAGCACAGTTGACATTTCGGGCCAAGACCCTTTGTGAGGATTAACTGAAAGAAAAGATAGTTAAGAGATTTGAATGAGTTTCCATCTATTGTACCATTGAACTAAGATATTTGTGACCAATTGGACTTCCAAAAAGTGGCTGGCTTGTAATAGTGAGATAATGACAGTTCCAGGTTCCAAGTTCCTGCTGGGGTGAAGGGCAACGCTGGCAGAAGTGGACCCTGGATGACGAGGTCTATTAAGACTCAGGTTAGGTACAGGCCATGTGAATCTATGGAGAAATACAGGCTATGCAGGAGTATACACATGGAATTTTGGAGGGCAAACATAAGACCAAAGATGGCTTTGGCAAGAGAAGATTAAGGATTAAGGAAAATCCTAAAAGATTTAAGTACCTTAATTAAGGGAAAAGAGTAGCTATGGAGAGATTGGTCCCTTCAAAGACCAAGAGGCTTCTCTGCATGGAGCTGCAGGAGATAGGCAGATTCTTCAAAGAATATTTCTCCTCCTGAGAAAAGTTTCATAAGGTTGTTACCTGGATTGGGGGACTTGACTTTTAAGGAGAGACAGGCAAGTCTGTAATTGTTTTTCTTCGGAGAAAAGGAGCCTGTAGGCTGACCTTATACATATTTATCAAATCAAGTGGGGCATAGAAAAGGTGGATGTCTTTTACCCAAGGCAGGAAAATACAGTATAAAATAAGATGGCTGAAACTTGGGCATGGTAATACTTAAAGAGGCCCTCAGAGGAAAGTTTTTTCCTTACACAATTCATTTGACCTGGTATCAAGAAACAGGTGGAAGTACTGGATACAGTAATAGCTTCACAATCAACAATAGCTTCACAATAGCTTCAACTTGGTTGTTGAAGTAGTTAAGATGTGCACTCCAGAATGAGTAGTGCTTCTAGTGAAACAAGATATTCCAATGCAATTTTCATACTGTTATTTACCCAGCTACTTGGAAAATTGCACAAAAAAGCAAGACAAATTCAATTTGGACATTTACCATCCATTCAGTTTATGTTTATTCATCAGTAATTGATGGAAAGTTTCTCAAAGGTGCAATCAAGTGACACATGCAATCAATAATAAAATACAAAATGTTGGAAACATTCCAATAACTTTCCAAAACATCCTTCAGCTTTGATCAAAGATCTTCTGTCTGAATAATTATTTTTTCATGTAGCCTGACCTGGTAACTGTTTCTAACATTTTTTTGTTTTTTATTTCAGATTTCCAGCATCTTCAGCTTTTTATGAAAAAATTCACAGGTGAAAGGAGATATAAACGGTCAATCAGTGATCTTCACAGTGACGTGGGAGAAAAGCCTGAAGTGGGCTTTACATACTTCCTTTTTGAAGCTTCAGGTTCATTTGCAAATGCTTGGACACACCCAGTATCCAGGTTCTCCTGCATCCAGGATGCTGAGAGTGTTCCAAGCATTTGGAATGCATCAACCTTGACCTAACCTCTCTTGGTTTGGTGGCTGGGATTTGTCCATGGGCATAATGGATTTTATGTGTTCTTGGCACCGTATAAAAACTTTGATCTATTTCTGAATCATGGATAGTTCATGAACTAGTTACAGATCACCACCATTAGCAGATCTTAAATTATGTTCTCTGTATGTTCTAATCAGCATTGCTTGTGAATAACCAACAGGTCTTTAAGCAAACTGAAAGCTCTTAAGGTGCATAAGTCACGAGGACCAGGTGGACTACATCCCAGAGTTGTGAAAGAGGTTGCTGAAGAGATAGAAGATGCATTGGTTATAATCTTTCAAGAATCACTGATACTAGCATGGTTCTAGAGGACTGGAAAACTGCACACCACTCTTTAAGAAGAGAGGAAGCAAAAAAAAAAAGGAAATTATAGGCCAGTTAGCTTAAACATTGTGGTTGGGAAAATGTTGGAGTCCATTACTAAGAGTTTCAGAGTACTCAGAGACTAATGATAAAATAAGTCAAAGTCAGCATGGTTTCTGTAAAGGGAAATCTTGCCTGACAAATCTGTTAGATTTCTTTGAGGAACTTACAAGCAGGATGGACAAAGGAGAGGTAGTGGATGTCATTTACTTAGATTTTCAGAAGGTGTTTGATAAGGTGCCACACATGAGGCTGCTTAACAAGAAAAAATCCCATGGCATCACAATGGCAATGATAGGGGAAGGGTGGGAATAAAAGGAGCCTTTTCTGGTTGGTTGGTTCTTCAGGAGTCAGTATTGGACTGCTACTTTTCACATTGTTTGTCAATGATTTGGAAATGCAATTGATGGCTTTGTGGCAAAGTTTGCAGATGATACAAAGATAGGTGGAAGGGTAGGTAGTGCTGAAGAAGCAATGTGATTGCAGCAGGACTTAGATAAAGTGGAAGAATGAGCAAAAAAGGTGGCAGATGAAATACATTGTTGAGAAATTTATGGTAATGCATTTTGGTAAAAGGAACAATAATGCAGACTTATCTAACTGGGGGGAAAATTCAAACATCAGAGGTTCAAAGGGCCTTGGGAATGCAAGACTCCCAGAAGGTTAATTTACAGGTTGAGTCTGTGGTAAACGTGGCAGATGCGATGTTCGTATTTATTTCAAGGTGAATAGAATATTAAAAATAAGGAGATAATGCTGAGGTTTTATAAGACACTAGTCAGACTGCACTTGGAATATCGTCAACAGTTCTGGGACCCATATCTCAGAAAGGATGTGTTGTCATTGGAGAGACTCCAGAGGAGGTTCATGGGGATGATTCTGGGAATGAAGGAGTTAAAATATGAGGAGTGTTTGGCAGCTTTGGGCCTGTACTCCCTGCATTCAGAAGAGTGTGGAGGGATTTCACTGAAACCTACCAAATGTTGAAAGGAATAGAAAGGTCGATGTGTAGAGGATGTTTCCTATAGTGGGGGCATCCAGAATTATAACGCACAGTCTCAAACTTGAGGGGTGACCTTTTAGAAAAAAATAAGGAGGATTTTTTTTTAGCCAGAGAGTGGTGAATCTGTGGAATGCTCTGCCACAGACTGTGGTGGAGGCCAAGTCTGTTAGTATACTGTATTTAAAGCAAAAGTTGACAGTTTCCTGATTGGTCATGATGGCTGGTGATCCACTAGTTAAGCAAATCAGCAAGACCAGAGTTAGGTCTTGTGTACAGGGTCCTCATTCACTGCTATTGGCAAGCTCTGGGGTTGAGACCAAAGATTAAAGCCTGATAGTTGATCAGAAATCTGGAAGTAGTAGCCTGATGGCCAGAACCCTATGTCTGTAAGTCCACTGATGTCAAAGCCCAATGTCTGTGAATTCACAAGTCCACAGGAGGCTGTAGACTGGAGTCGTCCTGTCCCGGGGCTGGAGAACTGTGTATGTGCATGTGTGGATGGGAGGGAGGGAAGAATGGGTATTGTTTTGTTGTGGTTGTTGTTTGTTGTGTTCTGTGCTGTTGTGCTGAACGTTATGGGTATGCTATGTTATCACTGGAATGCATGGTGACATTTGCAGGCTGCCCCCAACATATCCTTAGATTGTGTTGGTTGTTAGTGTAAATAATGCATTTTACTGTATGTTTCAATGTATGTGTTAAATACTGTAAATAAATTTGAATCTCAGTTGAAATCAATGGAGGCACACTACCACATCAATTCCAACCAGACACCATTAATTGGGTGGATTATACAGTGTACATGCTGGGTAACTGACACAATGTTTATTCCTCTGCTGGAATTCACCAGGGTACCATGGTGAGGCACAGTCACAAAAATGTCAAATACCAACAAGTTCAGCTCTTTCCTAATTATGGAAATACTAAAGAGGTGCACACTTCAAGGGAATTTCCATAATTTCCAGCCCATTGAATACTCTCTACCTTTGTCCTCAAGTTTAAAGATTACAAAACAGAATTAATTAGACAGAAAACCATTTTACTGTTTATTGCCATCTTTTGCTGAAATTAAGCATTATTTTCAGTATTAAAACTAATTATATAAAGATTATCAGTTATACAGCTCTACAGCACAAACACAGGCCATTCAGTTCATCTACACTGTGCCAACCCATTTTTCTGCCTCATCCCATTTACCATCACCTGAACCACATCCCTCCATCTCTGTCTCATCCATGTATGTACTTTATCCAAATTTCTCTTAGATGTTGCAATTGAACCCACATCCACCACTTCTATCAGCAGCTCATTCCACACTTGCATCATCCTCTAGAAACGAAGTTTGCACTTGGGTTCCATTAAATAATTCACCTTTCAACCTAAAACTATGACTTCTAGTTCTAGTCTCATCCAACCTCAAGGAAAAAAACCTGCATGTATTTACCCTATCTATAGCCTTTATTATTTTGTTACCTCTATGATCTCTCCTCACTTTTCTCTGCTCCAGGGAATAAAGTTTTAACCTATTCAACCTTTTCCTATAACTCAGGTCCTCAATTCCCAGCAATCATCCTTGTAAATTTCTCTGTAATCTTTTAAGTTGACTGATAAATTTCCTGCAGACAGGTGACCAGAATTGTAGACACTAAGCCAGATTTGGCCTCATCAATTTTGTGTACAAAAGATTCAGATTCATTTATTTATCACAAGTATATTGAACCAGACGGTGATATAAACAATTTGTGTTAACAACCAACACAACCTAAGTATATGCAGAGGTCAGCTGGCAAGTGTCCTCACACATTCCAGCACCAACAAAGTAAGTCCAAAATGCCTGGCAGTATTACACAGAATATCACAGCAGCAAGACAATCCCCCTTCCTCCCTCTCACCCACCCATACTCCCACAATCAGACAGTCCTCCAACCTCAGGACAAGTTGTCTTCAGTATTCTGATGGACTTGCAGATATCAGACTTTCAACTTCCCTAGTAGACTCTCAGACTCATAGTCCTAGGGCTTCGGCTTCTGGACCATCAATCAATCCTTGGGCTTTGGTCTTCAGGATCATGAGTATAATATTCCAATTCCAATACTTAAGGCTAATGTGCCAAATGCTCTCTTTATAACCCTAACTGCCTGTGATACCACTTTCAGGAAATTAGGGATCAGTATTTCCAGATCCCTTTGGGGGTCTACCACACATATCAGTGCCCTACCATTCACTCTGTAAATTCTACCCTGGTTTTGCCTACCAAAGTGAAACATCTCACGTTTATCTGCATTAAATTCCATCTGCCATTTTTCAGCCCAGTTTTCTAACTGGGTCCAGATCCTACAATAAGCTTTGATAGCCTTCCTTAAGTACACTATGTCCTCAATCTTGGTGTCAACTGCAAATTCTCTGATCCAGTTTATCACATCTAGATCATTAATATACTTGATAAACAGCAAAAGAACCCAGCATCAATCCTTGTAGCACACCATTAGTCACAGGCCTCCAGTCAAAGACAACAATCTAGTACCACTCTGTTTTCTGCCAATGCTGAATCCAACTGACAATCTCATCTTGAATGCCAAACAACTTAACCTTCTGGACCAGCCTCTCATGCAGTCTTTGTCAAAAGGCTTACCAAAAGTCCATGCAGACAAAGTCCGCTGCCTTTCTTTCACTAACCTTCCTTGGAACCTCTCCAAAAATTTCCATGATTGGTTAGACGTGATTTACCACACACAAAGCCATGTTCACTAGTCTCTATCGGGCCCCATCTACCCAAAAACTTATATATCCTGTCCCTTAGAAAATCTTACAATAATTTACCTGTAATTTTCCTGCTTATTCTTAGCACCTTTCTTGAATAGCAGAACAACATTTGCTAGCCTCCAGTCCACTGACACCTCACCTGTGGTTAAGGATGTTTTAAATTCTCTGCTAAGGCCCCTGCAATTTCTGCACCATTCTCCCACACAATTGGAAGGGACACCTTGTCAAGCCCTGAGGATTTATCCTCTCTAATTTGACTCAAGACAGTAAGCAACTCCTCTTCCGCAATCCAGATGTGGTCCATGACCTCACTACTCATTTATCTATAGATTCTATAGATCATGTGCCCATCTACTGAGTAAATACAGATGCAAAAAATTTGCTTAAGATCGCCCCCATCTCTTTCACCTCCATGCTTAGATGACCACATTGATCTTCAAACGAACCGATTCTGACCCTTGTTATCCTTTTGCCTTTAATATATTTATTGGAGCCCTTGGAATTCTCTTCCATCTTGTCTTCTAGAGCAACCCCATTTCCTCATTTCGTCTTCCTGATTTCTCTCTTAAATGCTCTCTTGCTCTTTTTATACTCATCAAGCACCTCATTTGATCCTAACTGCAGAGACCCGATTGTTGCCTTCTTCTTACACAGGGTCTCACTCTCCCTCAAAAACCAAGTTTACCTAAACCTTTTAGCCTTGCTTTTTATTCTAACAAATTGATGATTCTAATGTACAAAAGTGTGTACTCTCAATATTTCATTATTGAAGACCTCTCACTTTCCATGTATCATTTTAACCAGAAAACCATCTATCTCATTCCACACCTACCTGATCTCTTTGGCCTTTCTACAATTTAGAATCTCCAGTCCTATCCTTCTCCATATAGATCCAAAGTCTTCCCCTGTACACACCTCTGTTCCTTTCCCTGTCTCATTCCCCAACAGGAGTGCTAATATCACACCCTTTCTTAAGCAAAACTTTCCTGAACACATTTGACAAACTCAATGCTACCTAGTCCTTTAACAGTATGGGAATCCAAGTCAATATGCAAAAAGTTAAAATCACCTATTATCAGAAACTCATTTTTCTGTCCACTGTTTCTCTACAAATATTTTTCCTCTAAATTCCACAGACTATTGGGAGGTTTATAATATTAACCCATTGACGTGATCATTCCTTCCTTATTCCTCAGTTCCACTCATATTATTTCAGTACATGAGCCTTCCAATATGTCCTAAGCACTGCTGTGATATTTTTCCTGATGAGTAATGCCACCCCACTCCATTTAATATATCCTCTATCATGTCTAAAACAAAGAAGCCAAGGAACGTTGAGCTGTCAGTCCTGCCTCTCCCGCAACCATGTCTCACTATTGGCTGCATCCTAGTTCCATATGCTTATCCATGCTCCAAATTCATCTGGCTTACCTACAATAGTCAGAATATTAGTACTACAAGCTCAGCCTTCAGTTTCTGTCTTTGCATGTAGACTTAGTATCTTTCCCCACAGTCATTTCACTTGTTGCCTTGCCATTCTGGTTCTAAACCACTTACAACTCTAGTTTCAACCCTCCAATGATACTTGATCCCTCTCCAATTCAGGAGCAAACTGTCCCATTTGTACAGATCCCATCTTCCCTGGAAGAAAGCTCAATATTCCAAAAATCTAAAGTCTTCTCTTGAGCACCATCCCCTGAGCCACGTGTTAAACTGCATTATCTTCCTATTTCTGGCCTCAATAGTATGTGGCACAGCTAGCAATTCTGAAATCCTGGAGGTTCTGTGCTTTAACATAGCACCTAACTCCCTGAACTCACTTTGCAGGATCTTGTCACCCTTCGTACCTATGTCAGTGGTACCAATGTGGATCATGAGCTGCACAAAAGAATGCTGTAGTTTCATCAGAGACGTCTCTGACCCTAGTACGCTGGAGGCAACATACCACCTGGAGTCTTGTTCCTGTTTGCCCCTGTAACCAGTGAATGCCCCATTAACTCATTCTTGCCTCTTCCTTCATTCTCCTCCCCCACCCCTTTCTGTCTGAGCCACATAACCAGGTCAGCACCAGAACTCCGATTGTTGTAGCTTTCCTCTGTTACGATGTCCCGCACAACAGTATTTAAAACAATACACTTGTTATTGATGGGAACTGCCAAAAGGGTAATCTGCAGTGACTCCCTATTCCCTTCCTCTCTCCTGATAGTCACCCACTTGCCTGTGTCCTGCAACTTAGGAATAACTGCCCTCATGTAACACTTGTCAATCAACAGTCTCTTGAATGATGCATAGGCCATCCAGTCTGCCTCCACTTCTCTAATATGGTTTGTATGAAACTGTAGCAAGATGCACCACTTGCAGGTGTGTTCATCAGTGACACTGGAAAACTCCCTGACTTCCCACATCCCACAAGAGTAGCACTCCACTGCCCTGGGTTCCATTCCCATTACTCTAACAGATCAATAATAAAAATATAGAGAATTTAACAGAAACCTCACCTGAGCTTCCACTTTATTCTCAAAGCCTCAGAGTTCCACTCTAATACTGTCCACTCACACTATGGCTATTCTCACAATGGCCACTCTGCACAAACCTTATATCTTTATTTTGGTCCTTGCCAATTACATAATTGCCTAATCAATTTTCAACCAACAATTCGCAATTATGCCTCTTTTAGGCTCCTGCTACTTGAACCGGAACAAAAAGTCCCATCAGGCACTACTTTTTAAATCTCTCATTTCTTGTGGCAAATAATGCCTCCTGCAATTTTCATTGCAGGAGCAATTATTGTACAATGAAAACACTTCATTCTCTACCATAAATTATTTTTACAAACTCATTATTCCCACTATATCCTCAACAAACATCTCCCACAAAAAGTGTGAGAACTACAATATTTCTTTTATCTTGAAGATTATAACTATCATTTCACCTGTCATTTCCCTCCCTTTTCCTAGTCCATTGAACCTAACTTGCACTAAAATTTCCCACCACCTCAATTATGAAATCACGTCTTTTTCTGCTCCCTGCATTTTATTTAATTATGTATTTATTTTTCTTACTTGGTGATACACTGCAGAGTAGGCCCCTCCAGCCCTTTGAGCTCTGCCACCCCTGCAACCCCACAACTCCGAATAACCCGAACCTAATCACCGGACAACTTACGATAATCAGTTAACCAACCTGATATGAATTTGACTGTGGGAAAAGACCGGTAAATAAAGGGAAAACCCACATATCCACAGAGAGGACAGAGATACTCCTTACAGAACAGCGCTGGAATTGAACTTTGAATGCAAGCTGTAATAGTGTTGTGCTAAACTGTATGCTGGCATGTCACACTCTTTCCAAATCCTGTTAATCCATTAGGCCTACACCTGCTAATATACAATGGCTCCTGCAATGACAGTAGCCCAATTTCAAAATAATCACCGATTGTTTTAAAATCTTTCCACGATCCTGTCTTCAAATACTCTATCATCTCCCATCCCTTTCCCTACCATAATATCTTTTGAAGTCTATTTTTCCTTTCAATTCAAAAACTCTGTGCACCACAAATTATACTATTCGGCACATTCCTGATTTTAATTTCTGCACCACTGGCAGCCAGGTCTTCTGTATTGGCTGTATTGACCCATGGAATTCTCTCCCAATATCTTTTTAACTTTTTCCTCCTATTGAAATGCTCCTTAAACCAAACCCCTTTAACCAAGTTTTCGGTTAACTGTCCTGATGGATGTATTCCCCTGTCAAACTGTCAATTTTGTTGTTTAATATTTCAGCTGTTAAACATCTTCAGAGATACTTCAGTGCATGAGAGGTGTAATGTGAATACAAAATATTGCTCTTTACTTATCTCCTACAAAATAGGAAATAAGGCATTGCAATTTACAATATCTTGAACAAGGAAGTGATGTAATTTTAGTTTTGTTATTCCTACACATACAATCTGAGAAATCCAAGGCATGCCTTATTTTCATGCTTGGATCCTAGATTATGCTATTTTTTTTTTTAGCTATTTCCTTGATATTGGGAACAATTAACAATTAAACTAGTACAGATAGCACTACTAACCAATAAATTGTCAACGGGACTAGTCTCTGGATGGGGAAACTACCCATCACTTTCAGGGAATTTTCTGAGTTTTTTTGAGATGGTAAACAGTCACGTGTGAAATTATATAGAAATAACCTTGGTCCTTATGAAGGGTCTCAGCCCTAAACTGTGACTGTTTACTCTTCCATGGATGCTGCCTGGCCTGCTGAGTTCCTCCAGAATTTTGTGTGTGTTTCTAGAAATGATCTTGATCATACAAACTGATTGAAGCCCATTCAGTAAAGCCTTTAGCCAATTCTACATTAGTGTAGAAAAAAAGAGGTCTTGCAGACATAAGTTAAACTATGTCTGTTGTTGTCAGAGGAACAATAGCTAATCTGGAATAAATCCAGAAGATACTGGAATTACTCAGCAGGCCAAGCAGGGTATGAGGAGAGATTTATACATTTTAAACACACTTCCTTTTACATCTTTGCAATATAATTTTCTTTAAGGTAAAATATGCATTTGTAAATTTTACCTTCTAGAATCTGAGGACTGATGTTTCTAAATTTAATTCTACTGTGCATATAGTGTCGATTGAGCTTGAAGAGACAGGACATGAAATTATTTTTTTCTCCAGAATTGCTGGCAATCCACTTGTATACTTTATCAAAATGCAAATTGAATTCAGGGTTATCCTATGAAAATAAGAAAAAAACATTACTTCAAGTAAAAGAATATGTCAATATAAACCCACATGAATTAACATTAGTTGATTTGACCTTTCAAAACAGCTCTGCCATTCAATAAGATCAAAGCTAATCCAAATTCAATCTCAACTTTGCATTCCTACCCATTACTAGAAGACTTTCTATTCAATGTTTACTGAATATCTGTTCTGGCAGCATTGCCACATGGCTAGAGCTGCTGCCTCACAGCTCTATTTCCATTTTTGGCTAAAATGGACAATTATGTTTGCCAAATCTTTGATCATGCAGTTAAACAATTTGCATTCCTTTATAGCCTCTTCAGAGTTTACTTTTCTACCCTACTTTCTTACCTAACTTAGATAATCAACAAATTAAGCAGACAAACCTTCAGTTCTTTCATCCAATTCACAAATATGAACCATAAGAAGTTGGCCTCTTACCCTGATTTCCACAGTACATCATTAGTCATATCTCTTACCAATGATGATTTTTTCTGATCTGGGGATAACTTTCCTCTGTACTAATGGCAATTCAGACAAATCACAAGCTACTTCTACCACATCAGTCTTTAGCCTCACAATCATTCCATCTAATCTTATCTGCCCCCATTCCAATTTGTTGCTGACAGGTAATAATGCAGAGGTTGCCAACTTTGGGGTTCTATTTCTTAATTTGATGCATGGCTGCTCAACATTCACTGTAGAATGTACTTTTTTTTAGTCTGCCTATGTCATGCACCATTTATATTGCTCCAAATATTCAATTTAATAAAACAATGTTCAATCACATTCCAGATAGGGGCATCTCATACCTTTTTGACAGGTCATATAGACTTATCAGCAGATTACATAAAATCATGAACCTTCACTTTCATTAAAACTATAAAAATGACTCTAAGACTCTAATACGTCATTTTGTATTGTCATCCTTATTTAATGTTTGATTTTTATTATATCTGATAATCACTTTTACTTTTGTAATTGGATTATCGTAATGCATACATTTTTTAAAAAGTAATAATTTACTTGTAAGAATATAATTCATTAAATACTGTTTCCATGTAAGACTGTTTTCCACAAAATGTATCCATGAGCACAAAGATAGATGTACTGCAGATATTTTGACTCACTATAAAGTGTGGACAGTTAAAATAATAAAAAAAGAAGTTCCACTTAACTACCATGCTCCCGATTTTACAGAAAGTGAGAGGAGATGGGCTGAGGAAATCTGCCCAGTTTATTCTGGTTGAGTGTGAGATTCTAAAGTGGGTGGTTAGTTCCATTTTAAATCCAGTTTTACTTTCAACATGTTTGCGGTAAAATTCCCAGGCAGGAAAGGAGGCAGAAAAGGAAGATCTGTAAGGGAAGTTCATAAATAGCAGGAATGTCTCTCCAAAAGTCTTATTTTATAAACGCTAGCAACTTGTCTCCAACCCACCAAATTTATCTTCACCTGCGATGTCCATCTGCTTCCTCTCAACTGCGATCTATTCACACAATCCCCATGATTTCAGATTTCACTCACATTGTTTCAACACCACACCCTCAGATTTACTATTCATCTAATAGCTAGTTCATCAACCACCACACGTCATAATCCCTACTGTTCATCACCCTACTTGTCTTCCCTCCCCTCCCACCCCAATCCAATCAAGTTGGGAGCTACAAGGAGTCCTACTGAAAAAAATTAGATTTGGCTATTGGAAATTTTTACTTCAACTTTACTTCTGCAAAATTCTTAATCAACACAACCACCACTGTTCCCCATTCCCTATTGCCAATTCTTCCCTAGCTCAGAACTTCCTTTAACAATTACAATTCTTCCACTCCTTTATTGGGTGGTAAGTTACGCAGTACATTGGCTACAGATACCGCTCCTGGATTGAATCTTTAATGTTATGAGGATACTTTTGGTTCCCTTTGCCCTTCTCCACCAAATATGCTGAATCAATTTCAGAGCTTTGGCATAATATGCCAAAGACCATAAGATATAGGAGCAGAATCAGGCCATTTGGCCCATTGATCCTGCTCAGCCATTCATTCATGGCTGATCCTTTCTTCCCTTTCTCAGCCCCATTCTCCAGCCTTCTCCCTGTTACCTTTGATGGTATATCCAATCATGAACTGATCAAGCTCAGCCTTAAATACACCCAATGACCTGGCCTCCACAGCTGCCTGTGGTAATAAATTCCACAATTTCACCACACCCTAGCTAAAGTAATTTGTCCACATCTGTTTTAACTGCACAGCCGTCTATCCTGAGGCAGTGCCCTCTTGTCCTAGACTCCCCCACCATAGGCAACATCCTTTCCACGTTTACTCTATCTAGGCCTTTCAACATTTGAGATGTTTCAATGAGATCCCCCCCCCCCATCCTTATAAATTCTAGTGAGTACAGATCCAAAGTCATTAAACACTCCTTGTATGATATCCCCTTCATTCCTGCATTCTCCAGCATTTCATTTCATTTTCCACTTTCCTGCCCATTCTCCTAATCTGTCTATGTCCTTCTGCAGCCTACCTGATTCCTCAACACCACCTGCCCCTCCATTAGTCTTCGAATCATCTGCAAACTTGGGAACAAAGCCATCTATTACATCATCTAAATCATAAAAAGAAGAGGTCCTAATACCAACCCCTGTGGAATACCACTAGTCACTGGCAGCCAACCTGAAAAGGATCCTTGTATTCCCATTTGCTGTGTTCTACCAATCAGCCAAAGTTCTAGCCATGCCAGTAACTTTCCTGTAATGCCATTGGTAAGCAGCCTCATGTGTGGCACCTAGTCAAAAGCCTTCTAAAAGTCCAAATATGTAACATCCATTGCATCTCCTCTATCTATTCTACTTGTAATCTCCTCAAAGAATTCCAGCAGGTTTTCCAGGCATGATTTCCCCTTAATGAAACCATGCTGACTTTGTCCCATCTTGTCATGTGTCATGAAGTACTCCGTCACCTCATCCTTAACAATTGACTCCAACATCTCCTCAACCACTGAGGTCAGGCTAACAGGTCTATAATATCCTTTCTGCTACCTTCCTCCTTTCTTAAAGAGTGGAGTGACATTTGCAATTTTCCAGTCATCTGGCACTATGCCAGAGTCCAATGATTTTTAAAAGATCATTACTAATTCCTCCACAATCTCTATGTCTTTCAGACCCCTAGCGTGCAGTTCATCTGGTCTGGATGACTGATGTACCTTTAGGTCTTTCTGCTTTTTGAGCATCTTCTCGCTTGTAATAGTAACCGCACTCACTTCTCTTCCCTCATACCCTTCAACATCTGGCACACTGCTAGTGTCTTCCACAGTGAAGACTGATGCAAAATACTCATTCAGTTCATCTGCCATCTTCTTGTCCACTGTTACTATTTCTCCTGCCTCATTTTCTAGCAGTTGTATATCCACCCTCATCTCTCTTTTATTTTTTTATATTCTTGAAAAAGCTTTTACTATCCACTTAGGTGTTTGCTAGCTTGTCTTCTTTTCCCTTCTAATGATTTTTTAATTGCTCTCTGCAGGTTTTTAAAGCCTTCCCAATCCTCTATTTTCCCACTAATTTTTGCTTTGTTATATGCCCTATCTTTTGCTTTTACATCAGCTTTGACTTCCCTTGACAGCCTTGTCAGTATTTCTTCATTTTTGGAATACATCTATCCTGCAACTTCCTCACTTTTCCCAGAAACTAACTTCATTGCTGATCTACTGTCATCCCTGCCAGCATTTCCTTGCAATTTTTTTTTGGCCAGCTCCTCTCTCATACCATTGTGATTTCCTTTACTCCACTGAAATACTGCTACATTAAAGACTTTACTTTCTCCCTATCAAATTTCAAGTTGAACTCAATCATGTTGTGATCACTGCCTCCTAAAGGTTCTTTTATCTTAAGCTCCCTAATTGCCTCCAGTTCATTATATAACATGCAATTCAATATTGCTGGTCCTCTAGTAAGCTCAACAACAAACTGCTCTTAAAAGCCATCTCTTAGGCATTCAACAAATTCACATTCTTGTGATCCATTTCCAACCTGATTTTCGTAATTGACCCACATGTTGAAATCTCCCATGACTATCATAACATTGCCCTTTTGACATGCCTTTTCTATTTCCTGTTGTAATCTGTGATCTACATATCAGCTACTGTTATAAGGCAATTTCTTAACTCAACCCACAGGAATTCAACATCTTCCAACTCTATGACACATCTTTCCACTGATTTGATGCTATTCTTTACCAGCAGAGCTATGCCACCCCCTGTGCATACCTTCCTATCCCTCCAATACAACATGGAACCTTGGACATTCAGCTTGGACAACCATCCTTCAGCTATGATTCAGAGATGGCCAAAGCCGTATAATATTGCAGCTGTTGGATAGACCACATTTTGAACATTATGTTCGACTCTGGTTGTCTCATTATGAGGATGTGGAAGCTTTAGAGGGTACAGAAGAGACTTACCAGGGTTCTGCCTGGATTAGGGAGCATGCCTTAAGAGGATATGTTGAGTGAACCAGGGCTTTTCCCTCTGGAGTGAAGGAGGATGAGAAGTGACTTAACAGAGTTGTACAAGATGATAAGAGACATAGATCAAGAGACAACTAAAGACTTTTCTCAGAGCTAAATAGCCAATACAAGGGACATAATTTTAAGGCGATTGGAGGAACGTATATGGGGAATGTCCAAGCTAAGTTTTTTTTTATACATGGAGAGATATGAGTGCATGGAATGTCCTGCCAGGTACATTAGGGACATTTAAGAGAAATAGAAGGATTGAGAGCTATATAGGAAAAAGGCTTAGATTAGTCTTAAGAGTAAGTAAAAGGTCGGCACAACATCGCTGGATGAAGGGCCTGTACAGTGCTGTATCATTCTATGTTCTATGCTAGTAAATTAATTTGGCTAACAACTAGTTTTAGTTAAGCATGCACGTACTGATTTTTTTATAGCTCACCAGACTGGAACCTCAATTTTAAGAGTACATTGTCTTAGCATACTGCTGGAGACATGCTGAACCAGAAGTAGCTATCTAGCTTGATGGTCACAGTACAGTGGATGATAAACATCACAAGGTTACAAAGTTACATGATATTGTTGAAACCAAACCTTCTGCTGTCGCTTGGCCAGTGTCTTATGGATAACTACATTTGAACTCATGGATTTGTGCTGAATCTGTTGAAGTTCAGTATGAAGTTAGGACTTAATCTCCAAGTGGACTACATAATGGTCCCTCCTACTAAAATCTCATAGAGAAACCTACCTGTAACAAGTACACTGGTAGGCATAAGACTAAGTTCAGTAGATTTTTGTTTCTATTGCTTCTCTTAATTATGCTCAACAGGTACTCAGTCATCTAGGGCAATAGAGCTGTGTAAAGATAGATGTTATTCATGCATCAAGTTTACTCCATTACATCAGAATAAGAAACTGAAACAAAAGAAATGTATTGGTGTACTGTATATCAATGCTTAACTGTGAGCAGCTGCATCACAAAGATCAGGACAATTCTATGTACAAATCATAATACATGTCTTGATTTGTTGATGTCTGCTAAAATCAAGGGATATTGGAAACTTGGTTCTGAAAAAGAGGGAGATCTACAATAAATATAGGCAGCATGGAGTAAATGAGGTGCTTGAGGAATATAAAGAATGTGAAAAGAATCTTAAGAAAGAAATTAGAAAAGCTAAAAGATACAAGGTTGCTTTGGCAAGTAAGGTGAAAATAAATCTGAAGGATTTCTGCAGTTATATTAATAGCAAAAGGATAGTGAGGGATAAAATTGGTCACTTAGAGAATCAGAGTGGACAGCTATATGTGGAGCCAAAAGAGATGGGGGAGATTTTGAACAATTTCTTTTCTTCGGTATTCACTAAGGAGAAGGATATTGAATTGTGTAAGGTAAGGGAAACAAGTAGGGAAGTTATGGAAACTATGATGATTAAAGAGGAGGAAGTACTGGCACTTTTAAGGAATCTAAAAGTGGATAAATCTCCAGGTCCTGACAGGATATTCCCTAGGACCTTGAGGGAAGATGTAGAAATAGCAGGGGCTCTGACAGAAATGTTTCAAATGTCATTAGAAACGGGGATGGTGCCAGAGGATTGGTGTATTGTTCATGTGGTTCCACTGTTTAAAAAGGGTTCTAAGAGTAAACCTAGCAATTATAGGCCAGTCAGTTTGACGTCAGTGTGGGTAATTTAACGGAAAGTATTCTTAGAGATGGTATATTTAATTATCTGGATAGACAGGGTCTGATTAGGAATAGTCAGCATGGATTTGTGTGTGGAAGGTCATGTTTGACAAATCTTATTGAATTTTTTGAAGAGGTTACTAGGAAAGTTGACAAGGGTAAAGCAGTGGATGTTGTCTATATGGACTTCAGTAAGGCCTTTGACAAGGTTCTGCACGGAAGGTTAGTTAGGAAGGTTCAATCGTTAGGTATTAATATTGAAGTAGTAAAATGGATTCAACAGTGGCTAGATGGGAGATGCCAGAGAGTAGTGGTGGATAACTGTTTGTCAGGTTGGAGGCTGGTGACTAGTGGTGTGCCTCAGGTGATCTGTATTGGGTCCAATGTTGTTTGTCATATACATTAATGATCTGGATGATGGGGTGGTAAATTGGATTAGTAAGTATGCAGATGATACTAAGGTAGGTGGCATTGTGGATAATGAAGTAGGTTTTCAAAGCTTGCAGAGAGATTTAGGCCAGTTAGAAGAGTGGGCTGAACGATGGCAGATGGAGTTCAATGATGATAAGTGTGAGGTGCTACATTTTGGTAGGAACAATCCAAATAGGACATACATGGTAAATGGTAGGGCATTGAAGAATGCAGTAAAACAGAGTGACCTGGGAATAATGGTGCATTGTTCCCTGAAGGTGGAATCTCATATGGATCAGAGCATTGAGTATAGGAGTTGGGATGTAATGTTAAAATTGTACAAGGCATTGGCAAGGCTGAATTTGGAATATTGTGTACAGTTCTAATCACTGAATTATAGGAAAGATATCAACAAAATACAGAGAGTACAGAGAAGATTTACTAGAACGTTACCTGGGTTTCAGCACCTAAATTACAGGGAAAGGTTGAACAAGTTAGGTCTTTATTATTTGGAGCGTAGGTTGAGGGGGGACTTGATAAAGGTATTTAAAATAATGAGGGGGATAGATCGAGTTGACGTGGATAGGCTTTTTCCTTTGAGAGTAGGGGAGATTCAAACAAGAGGACATGATTTGAGAGTTAGGGGACAAAAGTTTAAGAGTAACACGAGGGGGAATTTTTTTACTCAGAGAGTGGTAGCTGTGTGGAATGAGCTTCTAGTAGAAGTGGTAGAGGCAGGTTCGGTATTGTCATTTTAAGTAAAGTTGGATAGATATATGGACAAGAAAGGAATGGAGGGCTATGGGCTGAGTGCGGGCCAGTGGGATTAGAGTAAGCGTGGACACGGACTAGAAGGGCCGAGATGGCCTATTTCCGTGCTGTAATTGTTATATGGTTATATGGAAATGACAATGCTGCGCAATATCTCAGGTGGTTATAGAGAAAAGAAAATCAAGTACAATTACCAATATTTGATTTCTATGACATCCTCCCAAGTGCAAGTTTAATGGTTGAAATCTAGGAAGGCAGAAACCATTTGCAAAAATAACATGCTAACCTTTCAATGGTTATTATAAGGAGTGATCCATAATTAATATCCAATGGGGCAAAGTACCAGAGAGCATGTAGACTTGAGGAAGTAAACAAAGGAAAAAACAAAACTGCAAAAAAAACATGTAAAATTCCTTTACACTATTGACTGTCAGAAAAGCAATAAAATAATTTTTCATCTACCTTATCTGCATCTTTCCCGTCAACTTCAAGCAAATCTTCAAATGACCACCATGCCACCTGCTTGTATGCATCACCTTTATCAGCTTTTTTAAATTTCACAAGGGAAGCTTGAAATGGATGATCAGTTGATACTACACAAGGAAATAAATGGAGAATCATTACAACTAATGGCAGAATACTATTAGAAGCAAAAAAATCTGTTATACTTGATTGATCTATCTGAATTCAACTTTATTTTAGATCAGCACAGTAAAAGCTTGGTTTAAGTAAACTCAAAAGGTTTTAAATTCATTTTTCTCATGTGTACTAAATAATGACAGATAATTCAATTTGACCTTTCAAGCAAATGCATATGCAAATCATAAATGGGTCTCAGCCCAAACATTGACTGTTTATTCATCTCAATAGATGCTGCCTGACCCACTGAGTTTTTCCAGCACTTTCTGTGTGTTATGTATGCAAATATGAGGTCATACTTTCTGCCCATTCATTGCCAGTGGTTGAAAGTGCAACTTATTTTGAGTCTTTGCCTTCATTGTAGTATGTAGGAGCTCAGGTTCCAGAGGCAGACAATTTCATTTAAGCTGTCAAAAAGGAGGATCTCTCTGCATGTCAACTCTGGCAGGGATTGCAAGACATTACTTTCTACAAAGTGAAACTGAATAGCATGAATGGCAACAATGCTTCACTGCCAGATGAACTCAACACCTTCTATGCCAGCTTTGAAAGGGAGAATATAACTGCAGTTGTGAAGATCTCCACTGCACCCGGTGACCCTGTAATCTCTGTCTTGGAGGCTGTCTCTAAAGAAAGCGGAAGGCCCCAACAGAGTACCTGGTAAGGCTCTGAAAACTTGTGCTAACCAACTGGTGGGAATATTCAGGATATTTTCAACCCCTCACTGCTTGGCAGAAGTTCCCACTTGCTTCAAAAAGGCAACACTTATACCAGTGCCTAAGAAGATCAATGTGGGCTTCCTTAAAGACTATGGCCCAGCAGTACTCACATCTACAACGATGAAACATTTTGAGAGATTGGTCATGACCAGACAGAACTCCTGCCTCAGCCAGGACCTGACCCACTGCAATTTGCCTATCACCACAATAGGTCAATGGCAGACACAAACTTAATGGCTCTTCACACGGCCTTGGACCACCTGGACAATACAAACATCTATATCAGGATGCTGTTCATCGACTATCGCTCAGCATTTAACACCATCATTCCCATAACCCTAATTGAGAAGTTACAGAACCTGGGCCTCTGTACTTCCCTCTGCAATTGAATCCTTGATTTCCTAACCGGAAGAGCACAACCTGTGCGGGTTGGTGATAACATCTCCTCCTTGCTGACGATCAACACTAGTGCACCTCAGGGGTGTGAGCTTAGCCCACTGCTCTACTCTCTCTATACCCATGACTGTGTGGTTAGGCATAGCTCAAATACCATCTATAAATTTGCTGATCATACAACATTGTTGGTAAAACATCATATGGAGATGAGAGGACATACAGGAACGAGATATACCAACTAGCGGAATGATGACACAGCAACAACTTTGCACTCAATGTCAGTAAGACGGAAGAACTGATTGTGGACTTCAGGAAGGGTAAGACAATGGGACACATACCAATCCTCATAGAGGGATCAGAAATGGAGAGAGTGAGCAATTTCAAGTTCCTGGGTGTCAAGATTTCTGAGGACCTAACTTGGTCCTAACATATTGATGCAGCTATGAAGAAGGCAAGACAGTGACTATACATCATTAGGCTTCATTTGAAAAAAATTGTTATGTTAACAAAAAGAACTCAAAGGCTTCTACAGATGTACTGTGGAGAGCATTCTGACAGGCTGCATCACTGTCTGGTACGGGGGTGGGGGGGTGCTAGTGCACAGGACTGAAAGAAGCTGCAGAAGATTGTAAATGTAGTCAGCAGCATCCATTATTCAGGACCCCCAGCAAACCCTGATTTTTATTGTTACCATCAGGTAGAAGGTACAAAAGCCTGAAGGCATACACTTAGTGATTCAGGAACAGCTTCTTCCCCTCTGCCATCTGATTCCTAAATGGACATTGAAGCCATGAACACTACCTCACTTTTTTAATATATATTATTTGCTTTTGCACATTTTAATCTATTCAATATACATATACTATAAATAATTAATTAATTTTTACTTGTTTCTTCTATATTATGCATTGCATTGAGCAGCTGCTGCTAAGTTAACAAATTTCACGACACATGCTGGTGATTATAAACCTGATTCTGATTCTCAACACAATGTTTTATGGAATTTTGTGTAATTGTGAAGGAAACTGTGGAAATCCACTACTTGCAGTTGACTGCTTTGGTGAAGCATCTGAAAGAGTTAAAAAAATTAGCTGAAAAAAACTGAAAAATTAGCTTCAATTGTTGTGTTTAGTCTAGAAAATCTTAATTAACCATCCTTATAGAATCACTGTGAAAAAAAAATCAAACCCAGAAAACTGCTATAAACTTTAGAATTGCTTTTCTTTATAAAAGAAAAAAAAAACAACAGCTTTTAATTAATGGGAGTGTTGTTAGTATGCTGGGGAGGTAACAATGTTTGCACGCCTAACATTGCACACCCAAAATTTACACAGTATTCTGAGCTCTATTATGGAAAGAAATTACCCCAGAGATAAAGGAAGACATTTGAAGATTTGCTTGAAACCTCTGAGAAAACAGAACATCTCACAGTCTCTTGGGAATTCCTGACTCATGGAAGGAGCATTGGGGAGGATATTGAGAAACTCAAGCTTGTGTATCAGGACCACACAGAAGCCATGCTTAAACTGCAGGAGTGCACAACCTCATAATCCCAAAACCTGTCTGCACGTGGCAATGTCTGAATTTCCCACATTGGCTTTCTCGGTCACTTCAAAACCCACAAACTCAAAGTGGAGATTAGTCATCCTCTATCCTAAAGAACATCTGAATTTATTTAAAAAAAGCTTTAAAAAAAGCTTTAAAAATCCCAATTAGAAAATGATATAAGGAAAGAACTTTAAAGGGAGCTGTTCGTATTTGCCCTTTGGGCCAAGCAAGTCAACCAAGGCCATAGCAGCAAAACCAAACCAAAACAAAAAAAAATCATTTGTTGCTAGCCTGTGGCCACTACAGAATTGTTATACTTGCATGGAGTGCCCCCAGCTCCAATGGTTGTTCCAACAGTTGAATCCTTTATTCAATCTTATATTAGCAATTAGCAGACAATCAAATTTGAAGCAATGAACTTCAGCGTACCCAAGTGTAAGCTAAACAATATTCAGTAGTCAGCAGAAGGTATGACCTCCACCGGTCCCAAGCTATCAACTGCCATGAAATAAGCAAGAATACATTACTTATTCCCTTTCCTTTTACCATGTCTCCACTCATGTGACTCATATTACCATAATAAACATGCAACGCAGAATACAAAGCAGATAGAGATCAGATACTCTGTATTTGGCTCCTACAAAGGTTACCATGCTGACCATGGTGCCTATCTAAGCTAGTCCTACATTGCTGTAAACTTTTCCTATTCATGTACTCATCCAAGTTGCTTTTAAATGTTGTAAATGCACCTGCCTCAGCAACTTTCTCTGAGAGTTCACCCTATGTACTGACACTTTCTCGATGAAAATGTTGCCCCTCAGGTTCTTACCAAAACTCTCCCATCTTATTTTAAAAGCAGACATTCCAGTTCTTGATTTCTCAACTCTGGGAATGTATGCATTCATCATATCTATGCCCCTCATACTTTTTAACAACTCTAAGATCATCCATTTTTCTGTTGTGTTCCAGTGAAAAGTCCCAATTTGTATTCAAAAATGGCAACCTAAAAACAGGAAATTAAGTGCTGCATAACCAGTAAAATTTTAAAATTAGACATATAAATGCAGCCATAATTACATCCAATTCAAAGTGACATTTTTTGTCAAAAATATATCATAAGTAACTGCAAACATATTGCTATTAGTGGGGATTTGGAAGCTTAACAACAAGTGCTAATAAATAACCCAGAGATGTATTTCCTGATAAAATTTTAATGCCTGTACATCCCAAGAGGTCAGTAAATGCAGTAAGAAAATGAACTTACTTATTATTATTCAATTATTTATGGTTTTATATTGCTATATTTCTACACTATTCTTGATTGGTGCGACTGTAACAAAACCCAATTTCCCTCGGGATCAATAAAGTATGTCTGTCTGTTTGTCTGTATTGCATGTGAGGAGTCAATGAGCTCCCAGATCAGAAATATAGGAGATAGAATTTTCACAATTGCCACAGTAATTCAGAAAGGAACTTGCATGAAAACAATTAATTCAGAATGATTTCGATAAATAGTACAGGCCCAGTGCAGTTAGAGAATTCTGATTCAAGTTCATTTCAGCTATTCATAGTTGCACATAACTTTATAAAACACATCAATTACTTAATTAATTCAGTTTCCATCAAACATTTTCATTTCATTGTAGCACTGGGCTAAAACAGTATATGGAGTACTATAAGACCATAAGACACAAGAGCAGATTTAGGTCATTTGGCCCATCGAGTCTGCTTTGCCATTCAATCATGACGAGTTTGTTTCTTTTTCTCTCTCAACCCGGACCGGATGAGATGTACCCCAGGCTACTGTGGGAAGTGAGGGAGGAGATTGCTGAGTCTCTGGCGATGATCTTTGAATCATTAATGGGGACAGGAGAGGTTCTGGAGGATTGGAGGGTTGTGAATGTTGTTCCTTTATACAAGAAAGGGAGTAGAGATAGCCCAAGAAATTATAGACCAGTGAGTCTTACTTCAGTGGTTGGTAAGTTGATGGAGAAGACCCTGAGAGGCAGGATTTATGAGCATTTAGAGAGGTATAATACGATTAGGAGTAGTCTGCATGGCTTTGTCAAGGGCTGGTTGTCCCTTACTAGCCTGATTGTATTTTTTGAGGATATGACTAAACACATTGATAAAGGAAGAGCAGTAGATGTAGTGTATATGAATTTTCACAAGGCATTTGATAAGGTACCCCATGCAAGGCTTATTGAGAAAGTAAGGAGGCATGGGAACTAAGAGGTCATTGCTTTGTGGATCCAGAACTGGCTTGCCCACAGAAGGCAAAGAGAGGTTGAGGACGGGTCATATTCTGCATGCAGGTCAGTCACTAGTGGAGTGCCTCAGGGATCTGTTCTGGGACCCTTACTCTTCATGATTTTTACAAATGATCTAGATGAGGAAGTGGAGGGACGGGTTAGTAAGTTTGCTGATGACATAAAGGTTGGGGGTGCTGTGGATAGTGTGGAGGGCTGTCAGAGGTTACAGCAGGACATTGATAGGATGCAAAACTGGGCTGAGAAGTAGCAGATGGACCTCAACCCAGTTAAGTGTGAAGTGGTTCATTTTGGTAGGTCAAATATAATAGCAGAATATTGTATTAATGGTAAGACTCTTGGCAGTGAGGAGGATCAGAGGTCTCTTGGGGTCCGAGTCCATAGGACACTCAAAGCAGCTGTGCAGGTTGACTCTGTGGTTAAGAAGGCGTATGGTGTATTGGCCTTCATAAATCAAGGAATTGAATTTAGGCGCTGAGAGGTAATGTTGCAGCTATATAGGACCCTGGTCAGACCCCACTTGGGAGTACTGTGCTCAGTTCTGGTCGCCTCACTACAGGAAGGATGTGGAAGCCATAGAAAGGGTGCAGTGGAGATTTACAAGGATGTTGCCTGGATTGGGGAGCATGCCTTATGAGAATAGGTTGATTGAAATCGGCCTCTTCTCCTTGGAGTGACGAAGGATGAGAAGGGAAGGAGGACAGAACCCTGGGGAAAGTAATAGGCAGGTGAGAGGAAGTGAAAAATCAGAGTGGGGAATGGGGGGTGGGGGTATTTGTTCTCCAGAAGGAGAAATTGATATTCATGCCATCAAGTTGGAAGGCACCCAGATGGAATACAAGGAGTTGCTCAGTACCCTGAGGATGGCATCATCTTGCCACAAGAGGAGGTCATGGATTGACACCACACGTTGGAACAGGAATGGGAATCAGAATTAAAATGTTTGGCCACTAGAAATCCCGGTTGTGGAGGATGGTGTGGAGGTACTTGACAAAACAGTCCCCCAACTTACAACGGGTCTCACCATTGTAGAGGAGGCCACATCAGGAGCACCAGACACAATACACGACCCCATCAGATTTGCAGGTGAAGTGTTGCCTCACTTGGAAGGACTTTTTGGAGATGAGGAAGGAGGTGTACGGGAAGGTGTAGCACTTGCAGGGAAAAGTGCCTGGAAGAAGATTAGTTGTTAATTTTTTATAATAATTTTACAATTTACTTATATTTCAAATTTAATTCAATTAATTTATTTGCAAATTAGTTAGGCAAATTCAGAACTGATGAATACAATTTCGCAGAAATTTCTGGCCATAATTCAATATTCCATTGCGATATCCTGGGAACAACAACCTCACCTGACTGGCAATTCAAAAATAGATGTAGTACTTAATGGGATATGAACAGTTGTGCTGCATTATTTTTACAAATTGCATCTAAACATCCTGAGGAACAGTAATATTAAATACAAGACATTTTAATCATTTCCACTCCCACTTTTATAAGAAGAAAATTAAGATACTCCCACACAGCTCCAGAACTGATAACAAAGATGTGGATCGAATGCAACAAAACAAATATCGGCCCACGCTTTTCAGTCTAAGTATTTGTCCAACAGTATATCAGATTGTAATTAACACCAGGCAGTTTCTCTGATGCCACAAATTAAGAATGAGACTTAAGTACAAGCAAATTTAGTTCTCTAACTGTACAAAAGAGCAACATTATTAGCAATATTTCTGTAAAATGGGGAAGTTGCATTGGAACATGCAACATCTGAAATGGCTTTCCCTTACAACTTGTAAAACAAAGTGGTGCATTTAGTATCCACTAAATTTGCATCATTTAGGTTAAAAAAGGGACATTCAAAGGTGGTCAAAATTTGGTGGAAATCACAAAGACAAAGTACAGTTAAAACCACCACATTACACTGTAACACATTTAGAAATTCAGTTAAACTGGGTAATTCCAAAACATAAATATGCACCTTGAAATATATAGACTATATATTGGCTTCCTGTTCAGATATTGATAACCAAACAATAATCAATGCCTATAATAAGAGCTTTATCATCACAACCTTTTAAAAAACATTCTTTCATATAAAAATAAATACCCCATCACCATACAGTCCTCTTTTAGCAACTGAATACCACAGTAGCAACACCATCAGGAAACACAGTTAAATGTACATATGCCAATAGGTAGCTTGCCTTGGTTTCTCCACAGCAGCAGTCAAATTGTACCCAGCAATAGTTTGCACCATCTTCAATAAAATTTCTTCAAGCATCATGAAGTATTTTCAGGTAGTAACTAAACTCGAAACGTTCTAATGGGCAGGAAACAACTGACGTTTTCAATTCCCAAAACTTGATTTTAAATATTTGTTCAATGTATGTGCGGTGAGACCAGATTTCATCTCTTTCCTTGACTTTCTTTAACCTTTAAGAATCTAATTATTTAATTGTCTCATATGCTACTTTACATACGGTAGTACAACACATCAGAGTTAATGACTCAAGTAAATTTTGACAAGATAAAAATCTAGCCAATTTACCACAGTGCTTCTTGTTATAAATCGGAAATATATTTTATATTGCTGAGTGAGTTCCGTTAAACTGGTTTACAGTAAACTGAGCATACCATTTTGTTGTTAAGGTGTTACGGCTTAACTTGGCTTATTACTATCTCATTTAAAATAAGCAAATGATCAGATCAAGTGCATTATGACGTTTTCAGTTTGAATTATACGGATGCATTTCAAGCTCCAAATCAGAAGAAGCAAATTGAGTTCCCATCTTATAATCGACATCTAAAATGTCTTATACAAGCAGACTAGATTCTTTTTCAAAACAAGATAGTAGCACTTGAAGCTTCAGCAATTTAAGTCATGGGAAATTGCATACGTATAGCTAACTTTTGTTCAGTGATTGCGGGATGCACTTGCTCCTCGCATCAACTTCAAACCGGATGACAACTCGCTGTAAAAGCTGCTTACAAACCACCCAGCTCAGAATCATACAGCCCACGCACCTGCGGCACATAATATGCAGGTTTTCCGTTTCTTTCCAGCTTTCCAGGCATACACCAAGCCCAGAAGCCTTTCTTCCTGTGGTGTGAAAAAATCCTTCTGTAACTGGTTCCGAATGGCAATCATGTCAGGTAGAGAAAGGACACGAATAACACTTGAAATCAACTCAGAAACTCTCGGAAGGTGAGATAGCTGTACACATGATCGGGCAACCCTTGCAACCAACACGGACAATCTGGCTAAGTACGTATTATTTCTGGTCGTTGTTGATCGCTCAGCAGAAAGATGAACTGTTTACTACTGTACAAGAAACGACTTCTGTGACACATCCGCCCTCCACCTCCCTGACTTGGCCAACCGACACGCGCTTCCTGCCGCCCGCCGCGCGAGGGAAATCCCACGCGTGCAGCTCGAGCTCGTCGGCCAAAGCGAGGCTGGCCGCCCCGCCCACCCACCTGATTGACACTCGCACCCCGCGCGCTGCCGACCGTCGGAGACCCTTCGCGCTGACGGGCTCGCAGTTTGCCCGGTAACTGAATGGTGCCGGAGGATTGGCACTGGTGAGGGAATGATGCCCGAGGTACTCCACAGCACGTCGTGGAAGATAGGTCGAAACCCATCGTTGGGTCAACTGGATGAAGCTGCTTGCGTTTCTTCATTTAAACACTAACATTCTTCTTTTCCGGCTCAAGGATGGCTTGAATACCTATTGTGCAATTGGATCCTTGATTTCCTCACTTGCAGACCTCAGTCATTTTGAACTGGCAGCAACAACTCCTCCATCTGCACAGGTGTCCCTAGGCCCCTATTGGACACAGGTCTGTATGGCTAAGTACAGCTCCAATATGCCCTATTTAAGTTTGCTGAGGACACCAGTCATAGGTTGAATCAGCATATGGGAGGGAAATTAAAAGTCTGGTTGAGTGGCAATATAACAACAGCCTCTTACTCAATGTCAGCAAAACAAGGAGTTGATTATTGACTTCAGGAGGAGAAAACCAGAAGTCATGAGCCAGAAGTCTTTGGAGGATCAGAGGTGGAGAGGATCAGCAACTTTAAGTTCCTCTATGTTATTATTTCAGAGGACGGCCTGGGCCCAGCACATGTGCAGTTATGAAGGAAGCATGTCAGAGCTGCTCCTTCCTCAGGAGTTTGTAAAGATTCAGCGTGACATCTAAGACTATAACAAACTTTTACAGTTGTGTAGTGGAGAGTATATTGATTGGCTGCATCCAACCCGGGCTCCCATACAGACTGACTTGTGTCTGCCCCTCCCGGGCCACACTTCATCAGAAGTGTGAAGAGAAAAGCACCTGCCATATGAAACAACAAAAGCCTGCTATGGAAACACCAATGCCCTTCACTGGAAAATCCTACAAAAAGTAGTGGATACAACCCAGTCTATCACAGGTAAAGCCCTCCCCATCATTGATCACATCTATATGAAATGCTGTTGCAGGAAAACAGTAACCATCATCAGGAACCCCCAGCACCCAGACCATGCTTCTTTTTAGCAGTTGACACCAGGAAGAAATTGTGGGAACCTAAGGACTCACACCACCAGGTTCAGGAACAGTTATTACCCCTCAACCATCAGGCTCTTGAACCAGAGGGGATAATTTCACTTAACCTCACTTGCCCCATCATTGAAATATTCCTACAACCAAGAATTCATTTTAAGGACTCTTTATCTCATGTTCTCAATTGTTATTCCTTGTATATTCATTATTATTAATTTCTTTTTGTATTTGCACAGTTTGTCATCTTTTGCACTGGTTAAACACCCAAGTTGGTGCGATCTTTCATTGATTCTAATATGGTTATTGTTCTATTATGGATTTATTGAGTAGGCCTGCAAGAAGATGAATCTCAGGGTTATATGTGGTGACATATATGCACTTTGATAATAAATTTACTTTGAACTTTGCTAGGTATTGAGTGGGTCCGGAAGCTAATGTAGTGACTGCAGCTTCCACCATGGATGGAAAAGGAGGTGCCTAGCCTGGCATGATAGGCAAGTGGATAGTTTGGCAGATGGTGAACACTTTCTGCCCCATTCAGAGGACCTCTGATAGCCTCTTGTTATCAAACACAAAAAGGAGTGTGCCAGCAATACTGATAGAGTTGCTTCTCCTGCTCCTCCTCTGGGCTCCAGAACACATCAAGACAACTGCCAATTATGAAATTGCAAAGTAGATTTGTGCCAGCCCCTCAGTATGAGGCAGCAATGTGGGGGGGAAATCTGAAATTGCTCAAAGCTAAGCATCGCTGCCACATTTCTATTCTACTCTTCCTTCCTTCCTCTTATTCCAAGCCCCAGCCTCACCTTTCCTATCTTGGTTAACCTTCTGAGACAAGGTAAATTGGTCTACATTGTGGCTTTCCACTGTTCGGTCTTTCTCCATGTCCCCACAGGTAATGAGTACATATTACATTTTGGATAGGGTTGCTAGCCATAGGTTTTCCTTGACCTTTTTTTAATAGTCATATCCCACCCTTCATTAACCTGTACAGTACTTTCTTATGGATTAAATAATCTGGAAATTCTTTTCATGTCATTCTTCACGTTCCACTGAATGTCTCAAACTCACATACTATAACTCTAAATAAGCATGGGAGGTTTGGCCCAGTGACATCTACAAATGTGTTTGCTGACAGCAGTTTTACCATACGTAAACTCCCTCATTGCATTCCAGATACTGAAGCTTCTTTGTTCATATCTTAAACTCGTTTCATTTATTTCAGTAAACCTTTTACTCAGATTGTTTATGTTTAAATAGCTTAATCAATTAAGGTGTATTATATATTACCTTATAGTATTTATATTACAAGGTGTATTAACATTGTATTATAGTTATAAGAGGCATAACTTAAAGGACAACAAGTACCTTAATAATCAATAGCCAATCACTTTTCTGTTACCTAAAATAACATTTGTTTGTTTCCTGATTTCTTTGCTCCAACAAAATTTCAAGTCTTTCAAGTCTCTGATGACTACACCTGCAAAAGGTGCATCCAGCTGCAGCTCCTGTCAAACCAAGTTAGGGAACTGGAGCTGGATAAACTTCAGATCATTTGGGAGGCAGAGGCAGTAATAGATTGGAGTTTTAGGGAGACAATCACCCTTAAGAGTCTGGAGACAGGTAACTGGGTGACTGTCAGGAGAGGGAAGGGGAATAGACAGAATGAGCAGAGCACCCCTGTGGCTGTTCCCATCAACAGTAAACAGTCCAGTACCAGAGGGCATGGATTGAGAATAAGAGGTCAGTTATTTAAAACAGAGTTGAGGAAGACCTTCTTCTCCCAGAGAGTTGTGGAGGTGTGGAATGCACTGCCTCGGAAGACGGTGGAGGCCAATACTCTGGATGCTTTCAAGAAGGAGCTGGATAGATATCTGATGGATAGGGGAATCAAGGGATATGGGGACAAGGCAGGGACTGGGTATTGATAGTGAATGATCAGCCATGATCTCAGAATGGCGGTGCAGACTCGAGGGGCCGAATGGTCTACTTCTGCACCTATTGTCTATTGTCTATTGTCTACTGTTTTGGATACTGTTGGTGGGGATGACCTACCAGGGACAAGTTGCAGTGGTTGCGTCTCTGGCATCAAGACTGGACCCTCAGCTCAGAAAGGAAGAAGGGAAAATAGGAGAGCAGTAGTGATAGGGGATTTGATAGTTAGGGGGACAGATAAGAGGTTCTGTGAGAGAGATCGAGAATCCCAGATGGTCTGTTGCCTCCCTGGTGCCAGGACATCTCGGATTGAATTCTCAGGAGAGAGGGTGAGCAGCCAAATGTCGTGCTCCATGTGGGGACCAATGACATAGATCAGAGTAGGGATGAGTTCCTGAAGAAGGACTATAGGGAGTTAGGAAAGAAGTTAAAAAGCAGGACCTCAAGGGTGGTAATCTCGGGATTGCTGCCTGTGCCACGAGACAGAGAGGGTAGGAACAGAAAGTTATGGCAGATGAATGCGTGGCTGAAGTGTTGGTGCAGGGGGCAGGGGTTCAGATTTCTGGATCTTTGGGATCTCTTCTGGGGAAGGTCTGACCTGTACAAGAAGGATGGGCTGCACCTAAACTGAAAAGGGAGCAATATCCTGGATGGCAGATTTGCTAGAGCTGTTGGGGAGGTTTTAAACTAGTTTGGCAGAGGGGTGGGAATCAGAATGTGAGGTCAGAGATTAGGGTAGAAGGACAAGGCTTGATGCTATGTGTTCTGAGTTGGTGAGAAAGGGCAGGGGACAAAACATAAAGTAGCCAGTTAGAGGGGTTGAAATGTGTCTATTTCAACGCTAAGAATATTAGGAATAAAGGGGATGAACTTAGAGCATGGATCAGTATGTGGAACTACAATGTTGTGGCTGTAACTGAAATTTGGTTGGAGGAAGGGCAGGATTGGCTGATGCAGGTACTGGGGTTTAGGTGTTTTAAAAGGAATAGGATGGGAAGTAGAAAGGAGGGGAGTAGCATTACTGGTCAGGGATAGTATCACGGCTATAGAAAGGGAGGACTCTGCAGAGGGAGTGTCCAATGAGTCAGTGTGGGTGGAAGTCAGAAATAGGAAGGGATCAATCACTGTGCTGGGAGTAGTCTATAGGTCCCCAAATAGCCCACGAGACACCAAGCAGCAGATAAGCAGGCAGATTTTAGAATGGTGCAGGAAATACAAGGTTGTAGTTATGGGTGATTTCAACTTCCCTCATGTTGACTGGCACCTTCTGACTGCAAGGGGGATAGGTGGGGCTGAATTTGTCAGGTGTGTTCAAGAAGGATTCCTGACACAGTATGTGGACCGGCCGACGAGAGGAGATGCCATAATGAACCTAGTTCTGGGTAATGAACCTGGTCAGGTGGCAGACCTCTTGGTGGGGGAGCATTTTGGTGAGAGTGACCACAGCTTCCTTGGCTTCAGCATAGCAATGGAAAAGGATAAAAACAGACAAAATAGGAAAGTACTTAACTGGGGAAGGGCTAACTATGAAGGGATGAGGCAGGACCTAGCGAGAGTAAATTGGAAACCGATGTTCAAGGGTGAAAACACAGAAGTAATGTGGAGGAGATTTAGGGACCACTTGTGCTGGGTTCAGGATAGGTTTGTCCCACTGAGACAAGGAAAAAAAGGTAGGAAAAGGGAACCGTGACTGAGGAAGCACATGAGGCAACTCGTCAAGAGGAAGAAGGAAGCATATTTAGATATAAGAAGCAGGAAGCAGGAGGGGCTCATGAGAAATATAGGGTAGCCAGGAAGGAGCTTAAGAAAGGACTTAGGAGAGCTTGAAGGGGGCATGAGAAGGCCTTGGCATGTAAAATTAAGGAGAACCCCAATGCGTTCTATGCGTATGTGAAGAACAGAAGGATGACAAGAATGAAGGTGGGACCGCTAAAGGATAAAGAAGGCAACATATGCCAGGAGGTTGGGGTGGTCCTAAATGAATACTTTGCTTCATTATTCACAAGTGAAAAGGACCTTGATCAGGGTGAGGTCGAAATAGAACAGGCCTGTGTGCAATGTGGAGATTAAGGAAGAAGAAGTGTTGGATCTTCTTAAAAACATCAAGATTGATAAGTACCCAGGGCCAGATGTGATATACCCCAGGTTGCTGTGGGAAGTGAGAGAAGAGATTGCCGGAGCAGTAGCTATGACCTTTGAATCCTCTTTGGCTGCAGGGGAGGTGCTGGAGGATTGGAAAATGGTAAATGTAGTTCCCTTGTTTAAAAAAGGTGATAGGGAGAATCCTGGGAACTGTAGCCCAGTGAGTTTTATGTTGGTGGTCTGCAAACTACTGGAAAGGATTCTTAAGGATAGGATCTATGAGCATTTGGAGAAGTACAGTCTACTCAAGGATAGTCAACTTGTCTTTGTGAAGGGAAGGTCGTGCCTCACGTGCCTAATTGAGTTTTTTGAAGAGGTAACAAAAGAAATTGATGAGGGTAGGGTGGTAGATGTGCTCTACAAGGCATTTGACAAGGTCCCCCATGAGACACTCATCCAGAAAGTCATGAGGCATGGGATCAGTGGAACATTGGCTGTTTGGATAAAATATTGGCTTACAGGAAGAAAGCAGAGGGTAGTAGTGGAAGGAAAGTATTCTGCCTGGAGGTCGGTGACTAGTAGAGTGCCTCAAGGATCTGTTCTGGGACCCCTGCTCTTTATGATTTTTATAAATGACCTGCATGAAGAGGCAGAAGGATGGGTGAGTAAGTTTGCGGATGCTACAAAGATTGGAGGAGTTGTGGATGGAGCTGTAGGTTGTCGAAGGTTACAAGAGGATATAGACAGGCTGCAGAGTTAGGCAGAAAAGTGGCAGATGGAGTTCAATCCAGGTAAGTGTGAGGTGATGCATTTTGGAAAGACAAACCAGCAGGCTGAGTGCAGGGTTAATGGTTACTTACGAGTGTGGATCCTATCAACCTGTGCAAGATCGCTGCACAGGTTGATAGGATAATTAAGAAGGCCTATGGGATGCTAGGCTTCATTAATAGAGGGATTGAGTTCAAGAGTAGAGAAGTCATGTTGCAACTCTACAAATTTCTGGTGAGACCACACTTAAAGTATTGTGTTCAGTTCTGGTCACCTCTTTATAGGAAGGATGCTGAAGCTATGGAGAGGGTGCAGAGGAGATTTACCAGGATGTTACCTGGATTAGAAAACAAGTCTTATGAGGCAAGGTCAGCAGAGCTGGGACTTTTCTCTTTGGAGCGTAGAAGGATGAGAGGGGACTTGATAGAGGTCTACAAGATTATGAGAGGCATAGATAGGGTGGATAGCCAGTACCTGATTCCCAGAACATAAGTAGCAAAAACCAAAGGGCATATGTACAAAGTTAAGGGAGGGAAGTTTAGGGGAGACATCAGGGGTAAGTTTTTTTTTTTACGCAGAGGGTTGTGGGTGCCTGGAATGACCTGCCAGGGACGATGCTGGAGGCTATAACATTAGGGGTATTTAAGAGCCTCTTAGACAGGCACATGGTTGAAAGAAAAATTACAGGGTAGTGTGGGTTTAGTACTTTTTGTAAGGAATATATGGGTCAGCACAACATCGAGGGCTGAAGGGCCTGTACTGTGCTGTAGTTTTCTAGTGTCTAGTGTTGCTTATGCAGGAGTCACAATATGTGATTTACTTCAATGCTGAATTCTAAAATAAAGATAGGACCAAGACAACTATTCATTTGAAAAGATCAATGACTGGCTTGGAGCCAGACATTGATTTTCTTATCTTTGTGTGTGTGTGTCAATATTTGCCAATAGTGAGAATAAAATTTATCACTGATTTTGTAAAGTCTAGCTACATGTAGAATTTTGGTTTTTTTAGGAAATTATCACCAGTTGCTTTTCATTTGATAGGTATCATGTCATGGATTAGGAAGCTGCATGTTTCCATCAGCATCACATGATCAAGGCACACAAATAGACTCTTGTTATTAAACACAAAATAGGTGGCTGCCAGCAACACTGATAGAGTTGCTCCTGCTCATCCTCCAGGCACCAGAACATATCAGGACAACAGCCAATTGCAAAATTGCAAAGTGGATTAGTGCCAGCAGTATCCCCTCAGTATGAAGCAGCAATGTGGGAAATAGATCTAAAATAGCTCAAAGCTAAGCCTTCTAACTCTAATCTCTGAGTAATCTGCTTAACCTTGCTCCAATTTTTGATCCAACACCTTCTTATACCTATCATTTTTCACAGACATAAGCTGATCTTGATCTGCATTTCTCAAAACTTCTCACTAGTATTAGTGATTCACCACTATTGTGCCAATGCACTTCTCTTTTTCAAAAAGTGTGTAGCAAAAAGTACAGCCAGCTATAGGAGACAACTTATGGTTCATGTTTTGTTCTACCTTTAAGAATAGCCTGTGGATGACATTTGCAAGGGCAATGTCTAGATCATTGGCAAAGCTGGAGGAGAAGTCTGGTGTTTTAAACCATACTCCTTTCCATTACCACTGAAAATATTATTCTTACACACACCTATTGGAAATTTCTGCCGCCTTTATATATAGTGTATCTTCTATACCCTCTACCTCTGCATTTCTTCCAGCATTTCAAAACAACATTGGATTTACCATAAATCATACTCAGACACACTCACCATAGGGTTAATTTGGATACACAATTCTCTGCTCCAGAAATGCTTTAGTTTTAATATTGGCATTTGTATTTCTCTGTCCTTGCTATTTCTGATACCTGTAATCTCCTCCAAACTATAAATGTTTTTTTTTTCCTCCTTCTGTGGCAGTTTGCACCATTGGTTCTTGAAGTTAAATTTCTGGTTAGAACTCAGTATGTCAATCTTTCTTCCTGAAGCATTAACTCCTTTTCACTTTCCACAGATGCTTTCTGACCTGTTGTTTGTTTGTTTCTAGCATTTCCTGTCTTTATTATTTCAGATTTCTTGAATCTGCAGTTTTTAAAATATAGAAACAGAAAACATACAGCACAACACAGGCCCTTCAGCCCACAAAGCTGTGCCCAACCTGTCCCTACCTTAGATCTACCTAGGCTTTACCCATAGCCCTCTATTTTTCTAAGCTCCATATAGCCATCCAGGAGTCTCTTAAATGGCCCTATCATTTCCACCACCTCCACCGCCTCCGGCAGCCCATTCCAAGCACTCACCACTCTCTGCGTAAAAAAGATCCACCCCTGACATCTCCTGTGTACCTATTTCCAAGCACCTTAAAACTATGCCCTCTTGTGCTAGCCATTTCAGCCCTGGGGAAAAGCCTCTGACTATCCACACAATCAATGCCTCTCTTTATCCTGTACACCTCTATCAGGTCACCTCTCATCCTCTGTTGCTCCAAGGAGAAAAACCGAGTTCACTCAACCTATTCTCATAAGGCATGCTCCCCAATCCAGGCAACATCCCTGTAAATATCCTCTGCAGCCTTTCTATGGTTTCCACATCCTCCCTGTAGTGAGGTGACCAAAACTGAGCACAGTTGTCCAAGTGGGGTCTGACCAGGGTCCTATATAGCTGTAACATTACCTCAGCTCTTAAACTCAATTTATGTTATTATTCTAAATTATTTATGTCATTATGTTAAACCCAGTCATTGATTCTCTTGGACTCAAAGCCACAAAGATAGTGATTTATAATGCATAACTATTGTTTGGTATCAATTGTAAATAATACAAATAAGATTTAACAAAGAGTTAAATGACTTATCAATCATGCTACTAGTTACAGTTATTCACAGTATTCAATACATTATCATGGATTCAGTTGTAACAAACTACATTGATTACTTCTTGGAAGTTTGTGCCTCTGCTTTCATCTTGCCTTGAATTCTCTCTCCCATTCTGATTTAATGTGATATCAGACTCTTAATTTTCTCTGCTCTCACCTTTGAAACCATAGAGTCCTCTAACTTTTCAGAATAATCACAAGGCTTTCAATTCTGGTTTGATTGTGCTTAGTCTATCATGTCTCATTCTGGCCATGCGCTACTGAACTGACATTGCTGTAACAATATTCAGAGGATCTTTAGGGCTTTGGAAATGCCTCAGAATTGCAGTGCAATTGTTTTGTAAGTTATTCAACTCAAGCTGTGCTTGATTAGGTCCATTCAGCAATTTTATAAAGAGTGAGAGTCTCATGTGCTCTTCTCCAGAACTGACTGCTCAATGTTGATAATATAAAGCAATCAATATAACTTCAATGCAATACCCTGTGCTGAGTCTATTTCACTTGTCAACACACAACTAATGCCTGAAACTACTGTGAATAGACTCTCTCATATTGTTCCAATAGATTATAGAAATTCTGCATAAACTATTTGCCTTTGAATTGTTCTTATGGTCTTAGGCAGAACTGCTGCTATATCAACTCATAATGGATCTGGATAGGAGGCTTTCTATGGTGCATCGATTAAAAATTAGTGAGGGTTAAAGGGAACGTGCACAACATCCTTAACCTCTGAGGAAGTAGAAGCGCTGATGTACTTGGCTGCGGTGTATACGTGGCTTGACCAGTACAGGCAATGGTGATGTTCATTCCTAGCAAACTGCCTCATCGCAGTCAATGTAAATAGGACTGTGCACGTCAACCGTAGCCTCCCCCCCCCCCCCAACCTTCTGAAGTCAATGACTAGTACTTCCATTTTACTGACTTTAAGGGAAAGGTTGTTGTCATGGGACCATATCACTCTGCTATCTACCTCCTTCCTGTACTATGAAAGTCTATGAGAGAGGGATCCAGGATGTTTTGGGTGGGGACCCAACACCTCTCCTCAGGACCATAGCCCTACCAGTCCACAAGATCCTGGAGGCCATAGTCCCAGCGATGAACGTCCATCAGTCAATGCACCGTGAAGGCCTCTGACCCATTGATGAGCCATGGGGAAGGGGGGGTGATTTGGGGACAGGACACAGGGTGGCTCATGAAAGACTTGATGTGGGACACACAGAAGGAGGGATGAATGTGGCGGAGAGTGGAGGATAGCTTGAGACGGACGGCAGCAGGGCTGATGACTTTAGCAATGGGAAAGGGGCCAATGAAGCAAAGGGCGAGTTTGCAGGAATCCACCTTGAGGGGCAGGTCTCAGGTTGAAAGCCACACACACTTGATCCTAGCAGAAGTATGAAGAAGGGCAAAGTGAGTATGCCTCCACATCCGCTGACAAAGGCAGATGAACATCAAGACCCTGCTGACCCCTTACTAGACCCCCTGCAGTTTGCATATCATCCCAACTGCTCAACAGACGATGCCATCGTCACCACCCTCCACCTGGCCGTCACCCACCTGGGCAGAAAAGACATGTACGTTGGAATGCTGTTCATAGATTTCAGTTCAGCATTCAACACAATCATTCCTCAGCACCTGACTGGAAAGATGAGCCTGCTAGGCCTGAACATTCCCCTCAGCAACTGGATTCTAGATTTCCTGACTGGGAGACCTTAGTCAGTTCAGATCGGGAGCAGCATCTCCAACACCACCATATTGAGCATGGGGGCCCCTCAGGGCTGTGTGCTCAGTCACTCTGCTGACCCACAACTGTGCAGCAATACAAAGCTTGAATTACATCATCAAGTTCGCTGATGACACGACCGTGGTGGGTCTGATCTGCAAGAACGACGAGTCAGCTTACAGAGAAGAAGTGCAGTGGCTAACGGACTGGCGCAGAGCCAAAAACCTGTCTCTGAATGTGAACAAAACAAAAGAGATGGTTGTTGACTTCAGGAGAGCATGGAATGACCACTCTCTGCTGAACATCGACGGCTCCTCCATAGAGATCGTTAAGAGCACCAAATTTCTTGGTGTTCACTTGGTGGAGAATCTCACCTGGTCCCTCAACACTAGTTCCATAGCCAAGAAAGCCCAGCAGCGTCTCTACTTTCTGCGAAGGCTGAGAAAAGTCCATCTCCCACCCTCCATCCTCACCACATTCAAGAGTATCCTGAGCATTACTACATTACTGCCTGGTTCGGAAATTGCACCATCTCAGATCACAAGACCCTGCAGCGGATAGCGAGGTCAGTTGAAGGGATCATCAAGATCTCTCTTCCTGCCATTACAGACATTTACACCATCTGCCACATCCGCAAAGCTAACAGCATTGTGAAGGAGCCCATGCACTCCTCATACAAACTGTTCTCCCTCCTGCCATCTGGCAAAAGGTATCAAAACATTTGGGGTCTGACAATCAGACTGTGTAACAGTTTCTTCCACCAAGCAATTAGACTCCTCAATTCCCAGAGTCTAGTCTGACACCAACCTAAACACACACACACACACACACACACACACACACACACACACACACACACACACACACACACACACACACACACACACACACACACACACACACACACACACACACACACACACACACACACACACACACACACACACACACACACACACACACACCCCTGAACACCACTCCACTCCCTTTGCAATTTTTGCTCATTTCTTTCTCAATTCCTGCTAAAACATTGTTTACATTTACGTTATTTATTATATGGTAATTTGCCCTTTACTGTGTCTATTGACTTCTTTATTAATTATTGTACTGTCTTACACTGTTTTGTGCCCTTTATGTAGTCCCGTGTAGGTCTGAAGTCTAATGTAGTTTTGTGTTGTTTCAGGTAGCACCAGGGTCCTGGAGGAACTTTGTTTCGTTTTTACTGTGTACTGTATCAGCAGTTATGGTTGAAATGACAATAAAAGCGACTTGACGATGAATGCCTCAGCAGATGGAACATCAACTTCCTCCTCCTGGGCAGGAAACAGTGGAGGTTGGTAGCCAAGGCAGCATACGAAAGGGGACAGACCGGTGGATGAGGACAGATGAGAGTTTATGGCATACTCAGGCCAGGGTAGCTTCTGACTCCATGCAGAGGGGTTCAGGGAGACCAGACACTGCAATACAGTCTCTAGCTAGGTTGGCCTGCTTAGTCTGGCCATTGGTCTGTGGGTGGAATCCTGAAGACAGACTCACGGAGGCACCCAGAAGATTACAGAATGCCTCCAGAAGTTGGATGTCAGCCCTTGTCTGACACAAAATCTATAAGTAAACCATGTAATTTAAAAGCATACAGTAGTAGTAATTTAGCTGTTTCTTTGGTGGAGGGGAGTTTAGGTAAAGGAATGAAGTGTACAGACTTGGAGAAACGATCAACTATTATGAGTGGTGGTATTACCATTTGATGGGGGAAGACCAATGACAAAATCCAGGGCAATGTGAGACCAGGGTCTCTTAGGGATAGACAGTGGTTGTAACAGACCAACAGATGACTGGTTAGAGTTCTTGCCTTGAGCACAGACCGAGCAGGCTGAGACAAAGTTACGGATGTCATCTCCCATGGAGGGCCACCAGGACCACTGACTGATGAAGGCTTATGTATGCTTGGTTCCAGTGTGACAGAATAACTGGGAAGAATGATCCCACTACGATATCTGTGAGTGGACAGAGCTGAGAACATAAATACAGTTAGTGGGACATTGTCTAGAGGCTGCCTCGCTCTGTTGAGCAGCTTGCACCATGGCTTCAATGTCCCATTGCGCTTCACCCACAAGACAGTGAGCAGGGAAGATGACATTGGGTACCTCAGGGGTCTCAAAGAATGGAAATCTTTGGGAGAGAGCATTAGGTTTTCTATTCTTGGAACCAGGGCAGAAGGACAGAGTAAAATTGAATCTTGAGAAAAAACAGTGACCAACGAGCTTGATGGGAGTTGAGTCATTTGGCTGTATGGATATATTCCTGATTCTTGTGATCAGTCCAAACTAAGAATGACACCTTTGCTCCCTCCAGCCACTCCTCCAGAGCTAGCTTCACAACCAGCGGTTCCCGGTTTCTGACATCGTAATTCTACTCCGTGGGAGTGAGGCAGTGAGAGAAGGCGGCACAGGGGTGTACCTTCTCATCCTTGGCCGAGCACTGAGAGAGAACAGCTCCTACACCAATGTCAGATGCATCCACCTCCACAATGAACTGCCAGTCGGTGTCAGGTTGAATCAGGATGGGGGCAGAGGTGAAACATTCCTTCAGGTCAAAGAATGCTTTTTCAGCAGCAGGGGGATCCAGGAGAATGTGACAGCTGATGAGGTAAGAGCAGTGAATGTACTGTAATTTCTGATGAACAGGCGATAGGAGTTAGCGAAGCCCAAGAAGCATTGCGACTCCTGATGAGTCAAGGGTTGGGGCCTTTCAACTACTGCTTTGACCTTCTGTTGGTCCATTTGAATGGAACCTTCTGAAGTTACATACCCCAGGAAGGAGATTATTGTGATGAAATTCACACTTCTCAGCCTTCACAAAGAGCTGGTTCTCCAGAAGGTGCTAGAGAACTCTGTGGATGTGACTGTGTTTGGCAAGGGACTGAAAAAAAATATATGTCGTTGAGATACCCAAAATCAAATTGGTTCAGCATGTCCTGAGAATGTCATTTACTAGGGCTTGGAAGATGGCAGGGGCATTAGTGAGACCGAATGGCATGACCAGATAGTCGTAATGGCCTGACGTGGTGTTGAAGGCTGTTTTCCACTTGTCCCCTTTGCGGATGTGGACAAGGTGGTAGGCGTTACAGAGATCAAGCTTGGTGAAAACTGAGGATCTTTGTAGTAGTTCAAATGCCAAGGTCATGAGCTGAAGAGGGTAACGGTTCTTAGCAGTGATTTAATTCAGTCCCCGGTAATCAATGCACAGATGTAAGCAGCTGTCCTTCTTTTCAACAAAGATGAAATTGGCACTAGCAGGGGAGGAAGACGGCTGGATGATGCCTGCGGCCAGAGACTCTTGAATGTACTTACTCATGACTTCTGTTTCAGGTACAGACAGGGAATACAGGCAGCCCCTTGGGGGAGTTGTGCCAGGCAAGAGGTAAAAGGTGCAATCATATTGACGATAAGGCAGTAGGGAAGTGGCCTGGGACTTGTTGAACACAGCCTTGAGGTCCATGTATTCAGGAGGGATGTCACTAAGGTCTGGAAGTTCCTTGGGGGGAACTGTGCTTGGAGACAAGGCAGTGGGAGTGACAGAATGGGCTGCAGCCTACAATCTTGCGACTGAGCCAGTCAATGTGGGGGTTGTCTTTAGCTAACCAGGGATGGCCCAGGACAATGGGAGCTTGAGGAGAGTCAATAATATAAAGGGTTAACTGTTCACGATGGTTGCTAGATAAACTGAGTCTCACTGGGGCTGTGACATGTGTGATGTTAGCCAGTCTCTGTCCATTCAAGGCGTTGGCCATTAATCATGACTGGGGATGGAACTGAACTAGATTTGACAGGGGAAGACTGGAGGGGGATGACATCCTCCCCTCCTCATCTGGTTCAATTCTATCTGGCCTCCATCTCTCCACAGTGGTTCCTATTATCACATTTGTTACTTATCAGATTCCAACACATGTTGCTTTTGTGTTTTTTCATAACATCCTCCAGCCGCTTTCACCTTCACCCGCTTTGATTGATCTCGCTGTTTTTTTATTTGTCGGCCTCTATCAATCATGCTCCTCAACTCCATCCCTCTCCTTTCTCTAACTGGTTCAACCTGTCCATCATCGTTTACCTGTTCTCCAAAATCCACCAATTATCTCTAGCCCCCTATATCACTTCTTTCTCTTTCCTCTTTATAGTGCTTATCTCCATCTGCACACTGAGTCCTGATGACCTGAAAGATTGACAAAGCCTTTCCCTCCACAGATGCTGCTCAGCTCTCTGAGTTTCTCCAGCTGACTGTTACTCTAAATTCCAGCATCTGCTGCCTTTTGTGCCTCCACTGATAATTATAATCTTTATAATGGAATTATAGTCATAGAGCAATTACACTACCTTGTGTCTACCTTTTCATAGTTTGACTTTCCAAGATGCATCATCTCATAATTGACTATTGAAATCTATTGTTTACTCTTCAGCCCACTTCTTTAATTAATCAATATATGGTAACCTTCTTCACTGTCAACAACATCTCCTTATTTTGTGTCATCTGCAAACTTACTGTTCAAACCTGTACATTGATATCCAAATTATTTATATAAGTAATAAATAACAATGGTCCCAACACCAACCCTTGTGGCATGCCACTAGTCATTGGCCTCCATTCCAGAAACAACCTTCAACCACTACCATTGGCTTCCTACTTCTGGGCCAATTTTAAATCCACTTAACTAGCTCTCTCTGGTTTTCATGGGAACCTTCCAGACCTTGCTAAAGTCCAAATATGCAACATCCATTGCCGTAATCCTCATCTTCCTTTTTAGCTAACTCATTAAAAAAAAAATCAAAGGCTTGTCAACCCCAACTCTTCAAAAATCTCTAAAAGGTTTTCAAGCATGACTTCCCATGCAGAAAACCTTTCTGACTCTTCCTAACCAAGTTTTGGTTCAGACTCAGTTTATTGTCATTCAACCATACACATGTATATCGCCAAAAGAAGTAACGTTTCTCCAGACCAAGGTGCACAACACAGTACATATAACTCACACACTTAACACATAAAGTAATATTACCAGAAGTAAATTAGCAAATAATAAGGTGTATTTCCAACCCAAGTTAATAAATGAACAGTATAATGTTACTGGCACTTAATGCATGATGAGACTTGGCTGGTGGCAGGGTGTTCAGTAGTCTTATGTCCTGGGGGAAGAAGCTGGTTTCCATCCTAACAGTTCTTGTCCTAATACTACAGTGCCTCCCGCCTGATGGTAAGGGGTAGAAGAAATTGTAGGATGGATGGGAGGGATCATTGACAATGCTAAAGACACTGCGCCCACAGTCTTCCTGATAAATATTTCTGAAGGGTGGAAGAGAAATTCCAATAATCCCCTCAGTAGTCTGCACAATTCTTTGTAGTGACTTGTGGTCAGGTTGCTTACAGTTTCCATACCATACAGTGATGCAGCTGGTCAGGACACTCTCAATGTTGCTCCTGTAAAAATTGGTTAGAATTGGGGGAGTGGGGAAGGAAGGAGCCTTACTCATCACTTGTCCTCAGAAAGTGGGGATGCTTCTCTGCTTTCTTGACCAAAGAGGTGGTGAGATTGACTGTTATATGCATTCCAAGAAACTTGATGCTCCTAGCTCTCTCCATGGAGGGGCTGTGTATGTGCAGTGATGAGTGGTCAACCTGCACCTTCCTAAAGTTCGCAATCATCTCTTTGGTCTTGATCACGTTGAGACTCAAGTTATTGTGCCTGCACCATTCTACCAGCCACTCTACCTCCTCTATACATGCTAGTTTGTCATCGTTATTGATGAGGTCAGCCACTGTTGTGTCATCATCAAACTTTGTCTATCCAAATCCTGGTAAATCCTGTCCTTTGAATTCCCCCCTGTAACTTCCCCAATACTGATATTAGGCTAACTGGCCTGTTGTTCACTAGCTCATCTTTATTGCCCTTCTTATACAATGGAACAACATTAGCCACCTTCCGGTCTTGGAATACACCAGCAGTTAATGATGAAGCAAATATCTCTGAAAGGGCTTTCACGATTTCTTCCCTAGCTTCCTACAGAGTTTGAGGATACACTCAAAGTTAAAGTTAAAGTAAATTTATTTTTAAAATATGTATATGTATACAATATGTCACTTTGGGACTAATTTTGATATTCAATCAGGATCTGGGGAGTTATCCACTTTAATACACAGCAGGTTGCAAATAGTTTCTCCCTGGTATAATGAATGTCCTCCAAAGCATCTCCACTTGTTTCCCTTATCTCTTGAGCAACCATGACTTTTTTTCCTCAGTAAACACTGAGAAGAACTATTTGTTACCCTTCACCCTAACATGAACCTGCTGGTCCTGTAAATTGGTATTGCACCTTTTAAAGCTCCCCACTTACCAACTCAATTGATTTCTGCTGGATTCTGTCTCATTTCTCCAAAATTAGAAACCCAAGAGATTTGCAGATGCTAGAAATCCAGAGAAGCACACACAAATAGCTGGAGGAGCTCAGCAGGTTAGGCAGCATCAATGGAGGGGAATAAACAGTCAGTGTTTTGGGCTGAGACCTGATGAAGGTTCTCATCACTCAATTCTACTCACTTGATGACCCTCCCCTTCATGAATGTCATTACTAAGCACTGTTGTTATGTCCTCCCTTATCAAAATGGCAATACCTCCTCCTCACTTACCTGTATCTCTGTCATGCCTGTAGTGTTGTATCCTGGAATACAGAACTACCAGTCTTCATGGTAATAATATTTCCATTCTCAGAGCTAATCCATGCCCTGAGTTCACCTCCTTTATCTGTTAAATCTTGAGCATTGAAATATATGCATAAAATACCATTTAACCTGGTATTTCTGTGCGTACCTTTACTGCATCCATGATTATCCTGCTTCCTGGACTTGCTCTTGTTAGCTTCTGCTTTTTCCCATGACTTGCTTCTGCTCAGAGTCCCAACCTTATGCCAATCTAGTTTAAGCCCTCCTGTGTAGCACTAGCAAATTTCCCTGCAAGGGTATTTATCCCTCTTCAGTTCAAATGCAACTGATCCCTCTTTTACAGGTTGCCTCTACCCTAGTAGAGATCCCATTGGTCCTAGTACCTGAATTGGTGCTTCGCTCACTAGCTGTTTAGACATAGACACATTAGGCCTATCCTACTACATTAAGGCATGCTACTTTAATTTACTTAGGCACTGGGAATGACAGTGACCTTCTTAAAGCAAGTGGGAACCTCAGATTGAAGTTGGGAGAAATTAAGATTATCTGCAGCTGATCTGCACAGGACCTGAGGGCACAGCTGGGCTTGCCATTAGGTTTATTGTCTGACATCTGCAATAGCTGCTGTGGGTTCTGGTGCATTGATGGCTATCAGCATGAGTGATGACATTCCATTTCCTTCCAGTTCAAAATATGCATAGAATGCCTTAAGCACATCAGCAAAGAAAGTGCTCCGCTTCATGATGCCACGTGACTTTGTTTGGTAGCTAATTATAAGCATGTAAGCATTAGCACAACTGGCAGATGCTCTTGGACTCAATTTTGGACTGGTACTATCTCTTGCCTACTCAGAGAACTTTAAGGATTGTTTCTCGAAGGTTCTCAAGGGAAGGCTCGCACAAGAAGGAGATATTAAATGAGAAGGAACTATTTGAGGGGTAAATCCCATGCTGGTTAGGAAGTCCAACTGCAATACAATTTGTTTGCTTTACAATGGTTTATAGTGTTGAGAGATGTACAATTTTTGCTTTTTGTGTAATTCATGTGAAGTATTTCAGGACAAAGAATATGTAGAACAAAGAAGAGCTCAATCTATCAGATTTCCAAAAAAAATATCTACCAGATTAGCCGTTGATCAATGGGCATGTGGATCAAACATTACAAATGCAACATCTGTAGAAGACTACATTTGTTTTCAGAAAAAGAGAGGAGCACAACAAAACTCCTTCACATCCTGAGTGTTTCTGTATGAGATTCCATGGTTAAAACTATCAACCTAATGGCTTGGAAGAATCAACAGGAACTCTATAATTTACTTAGAACATAACAGACACATGCTAAAATAGTCACATGCTTTGCCTGTTTTTCTGAAATATTAGAAGTTTACTATGCTTGAATAATTTGAAGGATTATGATAATTGTGGACATTTATTGGGAGGCTGGATCCTCTGCAGACGTTATTGCTAACTCAGCTAAGAACCCAAAGAACATCAATGGAAGAGATAAAATTATGTACATCTATTTAATAGAATTTAAAAAGTGCACATTAGTAGCATAAACAAAAATGCCAGTTGTTTTTACTGACAAGAGAAAATCTGCAGATGCTGAAAATCCGAGCAACAAAATACTGGAGGAACTCAGCAGGCCAGGAAGCACCTCAGAAAAGAATACAGTCGATGTTTTGGGCCAAAACTTTTCAGCAGAATTGTTTTTTACTGTTCTATTGTAATGCTTCTGAAAACAAAATTTAAAAAAAAAGTCAGTGAAGGACCTCAAAACAATCAGGCACGTTGCATAACCTTTCAATACAAAATAGAGTATGCAGATTGATGATGAGAAAATCTATTTTGTAAAGATCCAAAACAGGAAAATAAGCAGAAATAGAGGATGTTAATGAGCAGCCTGACAGATTAGTGCAATGACCAACAGCTGATAACTGCTTCTTCTAATTTCCAAATCTGCCTGCTGCCTAAGGCATTATTGATGAGCACCACACAGTGTACCCATCTGTGTTTGTCCATCTGTGCAGCTCCTGTTATCTTACCACATCCTGTCATAGTTAACGATCAACAATTTTTAAACCAGATAATAATATACAAACTGTTGTGAAATGAACTGTTCTAATCTCAGTACATGAAACTTGCATGACAAAGTATTTCTGAATCCGTACTTCCCCTTGATGGGACAATATATATAGCTTCCCTACTTCCGAATTTGTTTTTCTCAGAAAAAGGAAGAACCATATATATGACAACATGTTGTTTATTGAAGGTTCAAAGATTAGAAGTGTCATTTCATCTCAGGATGGTCTCATCATATTGGAATTATTTCAAAGACGGTAATAAGTTATTGACATTGGCCAACATCCTGTACTTAATAGACGGGGCTGGATTCAATGGATGTGAAGTCATTCTACCATGCTTTTCTTTCAAGCTCACCTGCAGGATGATAAGTGGTGACTATAAGAAGTGACTGAAGTGAAGCTGGAATTCTCTAAATTAACTATCTTGAGCTGACTTCATAAGTTATAGTAAATTGGAGAAAAGATTTTAATAGCTAGAGCCTGAGTATATCTGGAGAAATACGTCTTTGCTTGTTTTTTCTAGACAGACGGCCTTAAAGTTGACATGTTCATAAGAAGCAGGATCAGTGTTTGGGCATTTGGCCTTCTGTGGCTGGTTTACTATTCAATCAGACCTGGCTAATCTTTTATCTCAATGCCTTCCCTGCATGGAACACATTTTGTTTGATTCCTTTAATGACTTAAGAAAAATCTTTCCACCTCAGAATTTAGTAAGTACATGAAAATCCATGATTCATTGGTGTTGTTTGTTTTTATGAAGAATATTGTTTATTCTTATTATGCCCTTAAAATGATATAACAGTATTTTTCATTTCATAACCAACTCCTTATCAAAGTAATTTGAAAACCAACCCTTGTTACTGAGAAATATATCAGTATTGGGTACTGATTGCTGTTCCTTACTACTGCTTCTCTTTGTTTCATCCTCTTTTATTCTTGTCAGTGTATTGAATCAAAATATCTTCATTATTAAGTACTAAGAATCTGTTTTTAAAATTCTTAAATCCTTTAACATAGCAATAAAAAATACAAATAAAATGTCTACCCAAAATGTTTGTTTTACTTGAAAATTCTGAAAATGTCACATGAAATACCTGCTTTCCAAAGTGTAGCATCCTTTATTTGATACTGAACTGATAACGTAGTGTTTGACCCCATTTTGATCTTAAAGCTCTTAGCAGTTTTTGCTGTAAGTTTTCAAACCGTCTCAAGTGTGTATTCCCTGTGTAGTGAATCGGGTCATATCTCCAGTCACATCCCCTACTTGATTCCAATATGATTTTGTTGCCACACAGCTCCACATTGTTGCGTCACTGACACCATCCTTTTATCATAAGAGCAATAAAACCCACAAGGATACCCACTTCCCTTAACTACAACCCTTTAGGTATACGGGTGCAGGGGTAAACCAAATGACCTATGATGAATCTGCAACTCCAATCAATCGGATCATGGTAAATCTGTTGACTAATTCCAGATTCACAGGTTTACCGCAAGCCTTTTATGCCATGACAGTCACAAATGATTGAGGTTCAGCTGGTGCCTGAAGGAGAGAGTAACATTTTTATCTGTTTCTGAAAGGCCAGGCTCATTCTGTTCAATTCAACATGCTAATTGCACTAATCATTATCCTCATAATTTAACCATGGTTCAGATAGCATCATAGTAAATATGTGTTGTACGTATTTGTCATAGGAAATATGCCCTATATCCTTTCTGCTTCCCAGAATTGCTCGCAATATTTTTGCTCATTTCCTGCCACAGATCATTCAATCTCTTGTATAGGGTGACCCAACAGTTACTCCTTTGCACCATTTATTTATTTTATTATTTATTGAACTTATAGTACTCTTTATATCTTGCTTTGTACTGCTGCCTCAAAACAGCAAATTTCATGACATTTGTCAGTGATAATAAACTTGATTTCGATTCTAATTCTGTTCAGTCTCATTGCAATCTCACACAGTTCAAATGTAGAGTAATTTGCCGTGGATAAGAAAATCCCAGCATTTTTGACATTTGTTTATGAACTATTTCCCTATGAAATGCATTTAAATACTGTATAGATTTGTTTTGATATTCCTAATTGCAGTTTTCTATTTCTATGAAAACCGTTTACTCCAGATTACCACTAGAGGACACCATATGTTTAAATTGTGAAAATAGCAGTAACTGGTATAACCCTTCTAATTGAATATACAGAGCACAGATGGCTAAATATTCAGAAGGATATAAAGAACATCACATCTCAAGATACAGAGTAAAATTGATTCAATGCATAGAATTACAAATTAATATAGTCTGCCTTTACACTATGTATAACAGATGCAGTATTCTGTTAAACCAAATATGAATTCATTTGGTTACTGTATTTGTTAAGCAGTGAATTGACTGAAATATTGGAAGAAGTTCAATGAAGAGAGTTCAAGGAACAGCAGGAAAATAATTTTAACTAGCTGGCTATTTCACTTTCTGTAAGTGAGACCATACTGTGTTTGAAAATTGCTACTCTGTTTGCTTAAACAATGATAGCAACTAATAAGCAACTTTCTGGTGCTCCCAGTGCAGTCCCTTTTATGCTGATAAGACCCAGTGTAGATTGGGGAACTGCTTTGTCAAGCACTTCCGTTCCATCTGCAAAAAGCAGAATTTCCCTGCAGCCAAACCATTTTAATTTCTATCCCCATCCCCATTCCACCATGTCAGTCCATAGCCCCTGTTCTGCCATGAAGAGGTCACTCTCAGGTTGGAGGAGCAACACCTCATATTCTTTCAGGGTAGTCTCCAACTGGGTGGCATGAATGTCTATTTCTCTCACTTCCGGTAAAACTTTTTTCTTCCTCTTCCCTCTTTTTCATATCCCCACACTGGCCTCTCACCTCTTCTCCTCATCTGCCTTTCACCTCCTCCTTTCCTTTCTACCATGGTCCACTCTCCTCTCCTATCATATTCCTTCATCCTCAGCCCTTTACCTTCTCCACATATCACCTCCCTGCTTCTTGCTGCATTCCCCCTTCCACTCACCTGGCTTCACCCATCGCCTTCTACCTTGCCCTCCTTTCCCTCTTCCCACTTTCTTATTCTGACATCTTCCCCCTTCCTTTCCAGTGAGTTGCAGAGAAATCAACACAGGAGGTGGAGGAGTTGGTCCCGGCAGTGCCCTGGCTGGGATCTGGCAGAGATGCTTGGAGAACTGGGGCTTGAGAAAATGACTGAGTGTACTGTTGGGAGTTGGTCTCAGACAGAAAGGGAGGTAGAGATGGCAGGAAGTATGGAGGTAAGGAGATGGTATTGGGTGATAGGAGTTGTATGGAGGAAGACAAATGGCAGGTATCTGGGAAAAGAAAAAAAATAAGTGGCTGATTGAAGATTGTCTTGGATTATCATTCAGTGATGAAGCTAGCAGACAGGACCGAAATAAAAGAAGGAAGGAATAGTTTTGTTGAGTTTTGAACATGATCTGTTTCTGATATCAATCCAATTAGATTAATTTAGGATTTCATTAGGAGATATTGTGCATATGAAACTTTTCAGAGGTAAAACGCTCTTAGTACTTTGTAATGATCATAAGCAATCTGAGAAAGCTTTGGGACTAAAAGCTGGCCCCGCTCCTTCCTCGTCTTCTCACCTGACTATTGCTACTCTCTGGTGCCCCTCCTCCTTCTCTTTCTCCTGTGGACCACTCTCTTCCGCCAGATTCCTCCAGCCCTTTACTCTTTCCACCTACTGTATCACCTCCCAGCTACTTGCTTCATCCCCCCCACCCACCCACCTGGCTTCACCTATCATCTTTAAGCTTGTCCTCTTCCCCCTCCTCCCACCTTTTTACTCTGGTATCTTCCCCCTTCTCAGTCCTGAAAAAGTGTTTTGGCCCAAAATGTCAACTGTTTATTCATCTCTGTAGATGCTGCCTGACCAGCTGAGTTCTTCCAGCATTTTGTGTGTGTTGCTTTCATCCTAATTTCCTGTAAACATAGAGAATAAGCTTTAGTTGGTAAAACTTCAATAAATTTCTTAAATTCTTGACCATTATCTAATAAACTTCTAGCATTCCACTGTAAATTAGAAAAGCCATTAACAACTTTCCTTTGAAGTCTGTACATTATTTACTCCTCCTTGTAAGGCATCATTAATAACTTTCAGAGTTAAGCCTTTTATCACTAGATGTTGTTCTGCAGCTTTTAGCGTAATTTTAATTTTTTTCTGTCCTACTTTTAGTTTGCACTGTACAATTTACCACATCTGCCATGAAAGTGTCAAACTTTAGTTTATCAACAATCAGAGAATTCTTTGTTATTCAATCATGCACTTTATAAACTGCCTTTAATTCTGGATTCATAATTCAGATTTCTTTTATTCTGGATATTAAAAGGTCTCACTGACACTGTCTGTTGTACTTTCTGCGGAGCTTCTGCATATGATATGTGCATTTCCACCTGAATGTGCTGCACTTTTGCACCTTTCTTATATATGGGACACCCTGCATAAGCAGAGCTATGTTCCCATCCACAGTTGCTACATATTTGCCTAACATCTCCACAGTTGCTATAATCATATTCTCCACCACATCTACCACACCACTTTTTACCTTTGCACTCTGTTGCTATATAACCTAACCTCTGGCACTGAAAACATCTAGAGGGGGAGCACATAAACTCAAACCATATAACTCATATAACCTAAATTAATCCTATCCGGCAAATTTTTCATCAAATTTAAACAACACCAATAAGATATCTGTTCTTACTCCACCATCTAGCTTCCACAGAGTTTTCCATAACTAAATTATTTTAAATTGGTACATGGATTCATCTGGAGGCACTCCAGTGATTACTTCCCAAAGCCACTGTTGTTCAATATTTTCACATTTCCATCCACACTTTCCAATACATCAGGAGTCAACCTTTCACCAAGGGTTATAAAAATGTATTACCTGTACTTTACTAATCTTACCCCAAATTCCAAAGACAATTGACTCATAAGCAATTTAATTTTCCATAATTCTATGTATTATCCCATTTTTGACAAAAGTAGCCACACTTCCTCCATTAGCCAAGCTCTGAAAGTGTCTTATATCAATATAACCTTGTATATTAAAACTTAGACAAGATTTCAGATAGAATTTTAAAAATACAAATTGGGAGGTACTTGATGATTTATGTGAAAATAGATTGCTTGATCATTTGGTTTTGGATGATATCAAATTGAGTAATAATACCTTGTGCTCTGTACTCAACTCAATAGCTAAGGAAGCATTTCCCAGATCATCGGTAGATAATAAAAGGAAAGCAGTCCCTTGGTGAATGTATGAATGTAAAAGAGCTATGAGGGTGTGGAATACAGCTTTTAGGAAAGTTAAGCTGTGTTACTCATATTCACCTTTCAAACAGTATAAAAGAGTTCAAGCCATAGTTGGAAAAGTAGTGAGAATGGCTAAAAAAAATGTTTTGTGCTGGTATTGAGAAAGAGATCCAGGTAGGGTAAGCTTGGTGTATAATTCAGAAAATAGGGAAAGTTAGAAAACTTGATGTATTACTGGTTTAGTTTGACAGAAAGATTTTTGCAGTTACTGACTAAAAAAATAACAGAATTATAAGCAAAAACGAATGTCAATGTATATAGTTCAGCCAATTTAAGTAAAAAAGAGAGGTCTTATAGAGAAACAGTTTTGGCAAGCATACTCGGATTTCTGAGAAAAAAATGTTCCAGTTCCTGCTTGGATGTCATGTTTACATTGTCTGAACTTAAAAGAGCTACTAGTGGTGCTGGTCAGACATCACCTGGGAAAGATGATATTTGTTATAACACGTTTACATGATTATTGGATTTGAAACTTAAGTTGTTCTTGGAATTTTTTTATACAACATGGGTCGAAAGGCAACTTCCACCTTCCTGGAAATTAGCAGATGTTATTCCAATACACCAGCAACCTGGGTTCACTTCCTGCTTCTGTCTGTAAGGAGTTCGTACATTCAAATGCATTGGGGTTTAGACGGGGAAAAGATGGGAATAGATGTAAAATATTCAACCGGATTCAAAATAATTGATGTGACAGGAAATACAAGTTAGGGTGGGATCAACATTCTCTAAGGAGTGTGAGATAGAGAATGGAACTTAATAGGGGAATGTGTGTAGCCCACTGCTTTTTAGTATTATGATTAATGATATTTTTTCTTAAATGTTGGTTCAGACATTAGCAAATCTTTATATGCTTCTGCTGATGATGATGATGCAGTATGGAAGAGAGGTAAGAATATAAATTATATGGTTAGGAAAATGAATGAAGTAGAGGAATGAGGCTGTCAGTGAAGGATTAAAAATTCTGTTGCAAAGACTCATAGAAACATAGAAAACATACAAAGCTGTGTTGAACATGTCCTTACCTTAGAACTACCTGGGATTACCCAGAGCTCTCTGTTTTTCTAAGCTCCATGTACCTATCCAGGAGTTTCTTAAAGGACCCTATCATTTCCACCTCCACCACCATCACCGGCAGCCCATTCCACACACTCACCACTCCCTGCATAAAAAACTTAACCCTGACATCTACTCAGTACCTACTGCCAAGCACCTTAAAATTATGCCCTCAAATAACTAAAGTTATTTGTTATCCTAAATGGAACAATTGAGCTCAAGTCATATGGTAAATCACTTAAACAAGAGTTTGTAGTAAAGTTTCTAGGTACAAACAAGAGAAAATCTGCAGGTGCTGGAAATCCAAGCAACACACATAAAACATACATGGAGTAACTCAGCAGGCCAGGCAGCTTCTATGGAAAAGAGCACAGTCGAAGTTTTAGGCCAACACCCTTCAGCAGTTTCTAGGTACTGTATGTGGATGGACACAAGGCTAACATGAAATGAGCATGTGAATAAAATTCTAGAGAACTGTAAAAAAGCCATTAATGTGCTTAGGTGCTTAGTTGAGTGTGATTGGGGTGCGAGTAGGAGGTTGCTTAAACAAACGTACTTTGCTTTAACGAGATCCGTCCTTGACAATGGATGTGTTGGTTGCTTAAGGGTCAGCCTCACCAGTGGTCTTAAAGCCCCTAGGCATTGTTGAACCTTAAGCATTGCTATTAAATCATCCCCAATTTAGGCATTACTGGTGGAAATGGGTGATGAAACTTTATATTTATGCAGACTACAGTTAGGTAAAGGTTTATTGGGTTAATATAAGAGGACATAAATTTGGTCATCTAACATTAGTAGAGTGTTGGGAACATTAAATTCATACGTTTCAGTTTTGGGTGGATGAGAAATGAATGGGCACAAAATCTTGGGGTGTTTAATATGGAAAATGATCCCAATGTGCCCTTTTCTGCACTCCTCCATGATTTTTCCCTTTGCCTGTGGTTGATTTAAGTCCTCAAGAAAAGATCAAGATGAAGATTAATTGTATATCAGTGGCACAGAAAGTTCAGCAAGATATGCAAGGCAGATATGGCTTCTGACATATCTATACAGATGGTTCAAAAGATCCAGTGACAATTTGTGACAGGTATTTCTGTTCATGTTACAAATTTTTAGGTGTCTATTAAGAAAAACATTATCATACAAAGTGCCAGGATTCACGTCTGAGATGGTTGCTATCATTTTAACTTTGAAATGGGTTGAAGAAGTATACCCTGATTATGCAGTTCTGTGCACTGCTTCATTCTCAGTTTTGACATCTATTGAAATAGGTACTTCACATTTTAGGCCAGATACTTTTCTTGAGATTGGACAACATCTGTTGAGGTTGCAGGGTCTAGGTTTATGTATACATTTCATATGGGTTCCTGCATGTAGGAAAAAAAGGTGGCAGACATTCTCGCCAAGCAATCACTTAAAATCAAGGATCCGCCCTGCTCTGCTGGGTGAGAAGCTGACAGTGATGCAGGTGGATGCTTCCCTGGTGTCATGGATTATTGATTACCTGACTGGCAGACCACAATACATGCGCTTGCAACACTGTGTGTCAGACAGAGTGGTCAGCAGCACTGGGGCTCCACAGGGGACTGTCCTGTCTCCCTTTCTCTTCACCATCTACACCTCAGACTTCAACTACTGCACAGAGTCTTGCCATCTTCAGAAGTTTTCTGATGATTCTGCCATAGTTGGATGCATCAGCAAGGGAGATGAGGCTGAGAACAGGGCTACGGTGCAAAACTTTGTCACATGGTGTGATCAGAATCATCTGCAGCTTAATGTGAAAAAGACTAAGGAGCTAGTGGTGGACCTGAGGGGGGCTAAGGCACCTGTGACACCTGTTTCCATCCAAGGGGTCGGTGTGGACATAGTGGAGGATTACAAATACCTGGGGATACGAATTGACAATAAACTGGACTGGTAAAAGAATACTAAGGCTGTCTACAAGAAGGGTCAGAGCCGTCTCTATTTCCTGAGGAGACTGAAGTCCTTTAACATCTGCCGCAAGATGCTGAGGATGTTCTACAAGGCTGTGGTGGCCAGTGCTATCATGTTTGCTGTTGTGTGCTGGGGCAGCAGGCTGAGGGTAGCAGACACCAACAGAATCAACAAACTCATTCGTAAGGCCAGTGATGTTGTGCGGGTGGAACTGGACTCTCTGATGGTGGTGTCTGAAAAGAGGATGCTGTCCAAGTTGCATGCCATCTTGGACAATGGCTCCCATCCACTCCATAATATACTGGTTAGGCACAGGAGTCCATTCAGCCAGAGACTCATTCCACTGAGATGCAACACTGAGTGTCATAGTAAGTCATTCCTGCCTGTGGCCATCAAACTTTACACCTCGGAGTGTCAGATGCCCTACGCCAATAGGCTGGTCCTGGACTTATTTCCACTTGGCACAATTTACTTATTATTATTTAATTATTTATGGTTTTATATTACAATATTTCTACAATATTCTTGGTTGTTGTGACTGTAACGAAATCCAATTTCCCTCGGGATCAATAAAGTATGTTTGTCTGTCTGTCTGTCTGTCAAATGTAGCAGCTGCTTTGCATAAAGGGAGGTGAAAGCCATAATTAAAATACTGTATCTGTTTAGACATTGTGTCAACGAAGTTGGGATAAGGACAAGAAAGAACAGGATATATATAAAATTTGGAGGATGGTGGGAACTCAACTGGGAGATGGATATAAAAGAAGGGAAGAAGTAGAATATCGAGGAATGTTGGGGGATTGCATTGAAACCTATTGAAAATTGAAAGGCCTTGATAAAGTGGCTGTTAGGAGGATGTTTCTTATAGTTGGGGAGTCTAAGCGTAGACAGCACAGCCACAGATTAGAAGGACATCGCTTTTGAACAGAGATTAATTATTTTAGCCAAGTGACAGTGAATCTGTGGAATTCGTTACCTCAGATGGCTGTGGAGCCCAAGTCTTTGGGTGTATTTAAAGTGGAGATTGATGGGTCTTGTTTAAAAAGAGCTTCAAAGATTACAGGAAGAAGGCAGGTGAATAGGATTGAGAAGGATAATAAATCAACAATGATCAAAAGGCAGAGGACACCATGTGCAGAATGGCCTAATTCTGCTCCTATGTCTAATGGTTTTATGGGCTAAAAGCTTTGAAAGTACCAGAGCGTAAGGCTTGGCCATTGATAAAACTATTTAAAAAATATCAGATGCATAGGTAATGCCAAAAACTACAAATATAAACACCAACACCAAATACAAAGCAACAAAATATAGAAGAAATATTATCTGGATGGAATAATTTCCAAGTTCTGTGCAGGTATTTCATGGATATTCACTCAGATTTGACAATATTTAATCAATCTTGTTTATGCTCAGCAAATCATGTGCATTAACAATATTTTTTGTTATCTGCACAAGCACACCCTTTCTTTGAACTTTGGTAGCATTCTTTTCCTTGGTGAAGAAAGATATGACTACTTATTCTACTCACACAGTCTATCTTTGGCTACATCACCTTCATAGTTCATTCTCAGTCCATCCCTGACTATTTACTGTTCATAACTGTACTAGAATACAAAAAGTTTTGACCAGACTGCTGCACTGAATGCAAAAAAAGACTGCAGTTGGTGGAAATCTGAAATAAAAAATAGAAGATGCTGAAAGTATGCAGCAGGTTATGCAGAATATTTGGAGAGAGGAAAAACAGTTCATGTTCCAGGGCAATTGCCCTTCAACGGGAAGCGGCATGCTCTCAACGGAGTTTGTACCGCTGTTCGGGAAGCTTCGGGTTACTTCGGCACCCAGGTCGGAGTCCTGCTGATGAAACTGAGACTTAAAGATGCTAGAGGACATTGCGGGGTTATTGTTTTAATGGAACACAAATTAGTATTTATTTGTTACAATATTATATACTAATTGATACATGGTCATATGTAATTAAGCCTAAAGGATGTCGCAATATTGCAGAGGAAGAAGTGATCTATTTTTGAATCAGTATGATCTCGCACAGCCTATGCTATATTACATTACGGCTGAAATGAACGGTTTGTTAGTTACAAAATATTTTAAAGGAGGAACTGAAACAAATGGGTAACACAATTCTGCATTTATTTTGAAAACGTTGCATTGTGTTAGACAGCGAATTCTGTAGAAAATTCAGTGAAAGTATAGTTGAAAGTTTCAACTATTACTCAAAACTCGATATCCTAAAGTATGGTGCAATAAATTTAATATTTCAAGAAATGATAAAGACTAAGTTCTATACTGGAAGAGCAAACTCCCGCTAAATGAAATCACTTTATCTGTGTGCTGATTTCCGAAGATACAGTAATTGCTTTACTATGACACATATTCAACGCTGCATGAAAATATTAACTGCAATCTCATGGGTTTACATATTTGAGTAAAATGTTATTATTGCATCGTGGATGTTACCTTGATTGTCTACAGCAACCAGGAGATCTTTTAAATGTGTGGAATGCAGCTTTGAGTATTGTTTTTAATATTTTATACCAGTCTGTGATTACAAGCACTCTGGTTTATTTCATGTTTGAACAAAGACTTCACGCCGCGATAGATTCACGTTTGATAGAGCACGGGTCATAAAGTGAGATTTATTGAAAACTGAAATAAATGGAACAGCGTCTCATGATGAGGTACATTAAAGTCAATCATACGTGAAAAGTAAAAGTTGACAGGACTATTCATCGACACAGTGGATGCCGGTGCAGAAAACGAAGAGGAGATTCCTAAGATTAGAAACACAGAACAAACTGTTGTATGATCTCAGCGGGTCAGGCGACATCTATGGGGGAGGGGGTCAAATGTTCTGGTCGAGACTGTCCATCGAGGCCGTCTGACCCCTGAGTTCCTCCAGCAGTTTGCGTTTGTTGCCACAGAGCCGAGCATCTGCAGTCTCCTGTGTCTGATGGAAGCGCTGATCCATGCAGGCTCAGCAGCCCCTCCCACTGCCTGACGGCGAGGGCGGACTTGCGTCGCCCACTTTAAAATTGACTTGGAGGAAGAGCGAGGAGAGTGAGCGCGGGAGAGAGGTGGAAGCACGCGGGACCGGAGAGAGCGTCCCTCCTGTTCCCCGCAATCAGCTCAGCAGGTCCGGCCAGTACCTGCAGCACAGCGGGGGCCGTGCGAGGATGGCTCTGCCGGATAACGCCAGCTCCACCATGGCCAGCGAAGAGGCCCCTTTCCCCGAGATCGTGGAGCTGAACGTGGGCGGGCAGGTGTACATCACCCGCTACTCCACCCTGCTCAGCGTGCCTGACTCCCTGCTGTCGCAGATGTTTGGCCGCAAAAATGGCCTGGGGCTGGCCAGGGACGGCAAGGGGCGCTTCTTCATCGATCGCGACGGCTTTCTCTTCCGCTACATTCTGGATTACATGCGGGACCAACAGCTGGTGCTGCCTGACCACTTTCCGGAGAGGAGCCGGCTGCAGCGGGAAGCCGAGTACTTCGCGCTGCCCGAACTGGTCAAGGCGCTGACCCCCAAACTCAGCAAACAGAACTCCATCAACGACGACGCCTGCCCCAGCGACCCCGAGGACGGTTCCCCCAACACAGACGCTGTGCGCAGCCTGGCTGCGGCCACGGCGACCGCCGGCACTGGCAGCGGCGACAGGAGGATGGGTTTCATTACCATCGGCTATCGGGGCTCGTACACGCTGGGCAGGGACAGCCAGACGGATGCCAAGTTCAGGAGGGTGGCCAGAATCATGGTATGTGGCAAGACGGCGCTGGCAAAGGAGGTGTTCGGGGAGACGCTGAACGAGAGCAGGGACCCGGACCGTCCTCCTGAGCGCTACACATCTCGCTACTACCTCAAGTTTACTTTCCTAGAGCAGGCGTTTGATAAATTGGCCGAAGCTGGCTTCCACATGGTGTCGTGCAACTCGACGGGCACCTGCGCCTTCGCTCACGAGCAGACCGACGACAAGATATGGACCAGCTACACTGAATATGTTTTCTACCGTGAGTGATCTGCCACCACAAACCTCTGCCCACCAAACCCTCAAGTGATTAGACCTAAACCCGACCCACCATCCTTAGAACAGACCCTCTGCTCCTCCAGCTTTCAAACTCCATGTGCCATCCCTGCCTCACCTAGTTTACCACGCTCTCCGATACATTTGGATGGATGAACTTTTCTGAAGTGTTTGTTTTATTTTTAATTTTAGAGACACGACGCTGTTTATTAAACTAGTGCATTTAGTTTTTAATCAAGCACAAAGTTTAGTTGTGTGTGTGCGTGTTTGGATGTGGTGCACACTGGGTGTTGGCACATGTCCCGGTGCCTTCAGCAGCTTAGTTAATCGCGTTTGACGTAAAACAATTGGGGGAAAATGAAGTATTTCCAGTGGCAGAAAAACTGATACGGCGGCGAACGGTAGAGGCATGTAAAATTAACCGATTTTGGAAATTTTCAGGTGGAGGCTATTGAACCTTCATTGCGTTATGAACAGCAAACTGCGTTATGTGCTTCTTTCCAAGAATATTTAAAGGGAAGGTTGATCGAATATGGCGAGACAGTGTTTCTAATTACAGCACGACAATGCCAAATAGTGACTTTAAAATGCCATTTTTTTTTGACAGCGGGGCGTACTAAGTTCCACAAAATGCGGTTTGTATCTTAAACTAAGTGTTTGCCAAATAACGCGTAGCCTTTAAATAAGATAAATGAATTCAAATTTCATAGTGAAATTATTGTTGTTAAAATTTGGATAACACTGCATAAGTTTCTGTTAAGACATTTATGCAGATTTTCCATAAATTAATGTTTCTTATGATATGCGTTATGTGATGTATAAAAATAAAGCTATTTTGTGATTAGAACAAATGCCAAAGTCTTGACATTTTAATTTGTACCTTGATTTAAATATAAGTTATTCTGTTACATGACTTTATAGCCTGCTTTCCATAGCATAAGTTGTATTTGTCAGGTTGAACACCAGGTTGGTGAACACTGAAGGAGCATTCTAAATCTGATGATTTACATATCTTTGATAAAGCAGATATACAACTTCAATACAGTCAATAGAATAGGTATACTACAATCAGCTAATAAATTATGAAGAACAGTATAAGTGCTGTCGTTGTTGTTCTGTTGGCAAGACATTTTCATTTAACATTGATTCACAGAGGCTTCAAGTTCCTGCTGAACAGGTATAAGTATTCAGTGCATAGTGTATATGCAGCTGATAGAAACTACTGTACAGAGTCAGTGATATTCACTGCTTTCAAGGACAGTAGTCACTGCAGTTTATCAAACTTGTCTTTTAAAAGTTCCCTTACAAATAAATCTTTGTAGACAATCTCAATTCTGTTTCTCTGTTGTCAATACTTAATGCACAACTCTTTTGAATATCTGTATTTTCATTTTATGAATGTTTATAATGGGAGTTTATATTAATGCTCTGTCATTTGATGTGCATTGTAGCTCTTAACATAAACATGCATGCACAAATGCACACATGTATAGCCTAAACTCTAGCTTGAATTCAATAAGGATTGGAAAATGGATTTGAACATATTCAGGTACCATTCTTCAGAAGCAGAAGGGGCCACTTGGCCCATCATCGCTCTACTTGCTAGTAGATTTTCCGCCAATCTTAAGGATAGTTCGAAGGGGTTTTCTGTATAACATTTTTAATAAATAGTCAAATGGAAATTAAAATCTGAGATAATTACAGAGAATAACAACAAAATTTATAGAGAGGGAAACAATGTTAGAGGTCTTCACAGTAAATATTCTCATACTGAATTGTGATTTCACTGTGGTGGACAGCTAAAATAGAGTACAAAGGGACCTTATTGGATTTATTATTCCATATTTATTTAATTTTAGAAAGTTATAAATGTCCCTTTTCATCTTTCAAAGAGCATTTTGCATGAAGGTGCAAGTTGTGAATCAATTGGTAGCACCATTGATTGTTTTAGGAAGTGGTGTGTTCATGCGGTGCTCCATCAACTTGAACACAAAATCCAAGCTGATACTTTTAGTATTTGGAGAGGGCTGCAGTGCTGAACTTGGACTCGAGGCTGAGGCCTCCTCCTCAAGAATTTTTGTTTAATGCATACTATTTTGAAGAAGCTTAATAACAGGAAATCAGACTATTTGGGTAATATCTCAGTGTTGAGGGAAAGTGGGTATCTATTGTGCAGTGCAATTATAACCACAATTCTGAAATACTTAGTTTGCTGTAAATAGGTTTTGGGTGAGCTGAATTCATGAAAGATACTTTATGAAGATAATTTTTAAAAATAAATGTTCATTATCCTGGTCATAACCTGTAAACAGCAATGCACTCTTTCTAGTGGGTGGAGTGATAATGATAAAGATGGGCAGTTAAACATAAGCTTGGAAATGCTAAGTACATTAATGTATTACTGGATCTATTTCTAGTGTTAATGCAATTTAATAGGATGCTTGAGGCATTCTGGCATCCTGCAGAAGAAACATTGCAATTTTCTAACAACAAATATGAGTTTCTTCACAATCACTGCTATAAAAATGTAGTCAACTGGTCTATTCCATACTTCTTTATTAACTGAGAGTTCGCCCTTAAGGATTGCCTTCATAGATGTTGCATGGTCTGGGAAGCCAAAATTACCTGTAAAAATAGTAACATGTTGCTTACACATTCTCCTTGCTGTGCTTCAGCAGTTACTAACTATATAAGTGTTCTGTCAGAGCTTCCTTTCGTAGTGAAACATTATAAAGAATTCTGTTTAACTCCTTCCTTTATTATATTTTAATAGTAAAACCTGTGATATTAATGGCTAGCTAATAGATATTTTTAAGACTGAAAATGTCACAGAACTTTGTGTTAGAGAAATATCGTTGAATCAAAAATTTCTCCAGAAATTGGACAATCCATCTCACTCTCACAGAAGACCTTGTGTGGGAAGCTGTTTTGACATTTCTAATTAAGTTTCAATCTGGAAAGCTTGCAGTGATTACAACTGGTGGACTTAATGTTGTTTGTCTCTATTGCCTTTTCTGCTTGTGTTGTCCCTTGATGTTAACAGTACTAACTTCCTCTTGTGTTTTTGTTGGCTCTGAAGTGGTTGATGAAGTCAATGTGGGAATTGTAGATGGTTTCACAATTTAATTTGGTATTACGTACCCCATAACTGGGTGTCTGACCAGCAGAGAAAGAAGAATCTGTTGGAGTCTGGTGGTACCAAACTAAAGGTGTTTATTAGTAAACTACACAATACAATATCAAAAATGCAAATATACATATAAAATAAGTTAGCAGTAATAAACCTAAAAGTGTAGGAATAATAATAATCAATAATAAACAAGCCCTATCCATGTCTAGGGGTAACTGAGTTGTCATAGGAAAGTAGAGTTCAGTTCATAAATGCTGAAGTAGTTATGGTTGTTGTATTGAAATCATTGGAGAGAGCGAGAGCGAGTGAGATGTAACAGCAACAGCTGCGGCAGGCAAACCTTTTGTGGCTTTCTTAATCCGTCGTATCATTGTGATCATTCAGTTATGACCCCTCTGTTCTTCAGCTAGACCATTCTTCTGTGGTGGACTCGTCACTCTGGCATGAGTGGACACACACACAAGTCCCCACCAGCCCTGCCGTAACACTGTGAGCTTTACTGACCAATCTCCTGATTCGGTCTCCAAAGCCCCCACCTTTCTGTGGGTTCCCAACACTCAGACAGTGTCCACTGGTGTATCTGAAGAGTGTCTCTCCAGACCTGTCTTTTATTTCCACTCACGGGGTCTCAGCTATCCATCAACTCTGAATGACCGTGTCCATCAAATCAGGCCACTCCTGCTATCTCCTGAGGAATGTTAATGAGCAAAGTAAAGTCCTTGTAGTGGAAGGTAAATAATCCAGGAAGAGTTAAAATACAGTAAATCAACAGTTTCTCTCCCCCCCTTATCTGTAGCAGATGTTCTTGCCTGTGTTTCATCTCTCTCTCATGAGCAGCATAGCAACAGCAATAGTTCGTAGTTCTCAGGAGGGGGGGGTTGAGAATGGTTAACTCTGCACCCCATTGACCATCAGGTCTGTTCATCACTCATAACAGTGGTGAGTGGGTAGGCAGTCTGGTGGTCCTTTGGCTGCTTCTGCTGGGCTTCTGTATGCTCCCATTATTTGGATAAAAGATGCTTAATACCACCACAAAAGCAACTTGACTTTGAGCAGTCATTCATCAGTTTCCCAGGAGTCCATAAGGAAGTTGCATCCCCTCAAGGAGGTCTTGAGCACACAAATGAATCTGTCACTGGTAAAATCTTGCAATGAGACCTCACAGTTGGTGTTTTTGGGAATTTGATATTGAACCAATGAGCAACTTGACCTGATCAATTTAACCAATTGAATCTTACTAGTCATTGTAGGTATATCAGACTGGGAAAGGAAACTTGTTGTTCCAGTAAGTGATTTTGTGTGAAATTTGGGTGATCTTTGCAAAGACCTATTGGTAATATTTTTCCAGAAACTTGAGCTTCCTGCAGTATGTGTCCAGGTCTCAGAAGGATATAGGGCTTTGTGTCAGGTGTAGGGTATGGAACTTAAATGCACTTTTTCCTCAAATAACCCAAGTTGACAGTGCATTGTAGTGAATTTCATCATCAATGTCTACTTTTGTTAGATATGGGAAATAGTTCACACTTTCCAGACTTAATTTTTGGAAGGCTGTATGATGTACCTTAGCAGTTTAGCAAAAGACCTTTGTTTGCAGGATATTGAGTGTAATGTTCACCCTCTTGTGTACATTAATGATGGTTCAGATGATTAACCTCTCAGTGTGAACAAATTCAGAATCAGGTTTATTATCACTGGCATGTGACGTGAAATTACTTAACTTAGCAGCAGCAGTACAATGCAATACATAATATAGAAGAAAAAACCCAAAATAAAATAAGTAACTCAATTACAGTATACATATATCGAATAGATTTTAAATTGTACAAAAAAAGAAATACTATACTGTGTATTATAAAATGAAGTTGTGTCCAAGGGTTCAATGTCCATTCAGGAATCGAATGGCAGAGGGGAAGAAGCTGTTTCTGTATCACTGACTTCAGGCTTCTGTACCTCTTACCTGATGGTAACAGTAAGAAAAGGGCATGCCCTGGGTGCTGGAGATCCGTAATAATGGTTGCTGCCTTTCTGAAACGTGGCTCCTTGAAGATGTCCTGGTTACTTTGTAGGCTGGTGCTCAAGATGGAGCCGACTAAATTTACAACCCTCTGCAGCTTCTTTCAATCCTGTGCAGTAGCACACCCCCACCCCCCCTCATACCAGACAATGATGCAGCCTGTCAGAATGCTCTCTACAGCACATGTATAGAAGTTTTTGAGTGTATTTGTTGGCATACCAAATCTCTTCAAGCGCCTAATGAAGATTAGCCGCTGTCTTGCCTTCTATATAACTGCATCAATATCTTGGGACAAGGTTAGATCCTCAGAGATTTTGATACCCAGGAACTTGAAAGTGCTCACACTCTCCACTTCTGATCCCTCTATAGGGATTGGTATGTGTTCCTTTGTCTTCCCCTTCCAGAAGTCCACAATCAGCTCTTTTGTCTTACTGATGTTGAGCGCCAGGTTGTTGCTGCGACACCACTCCACTAGTTGGCATTGTCTGCAAACTGCATCTTCACTGATTTAGTTCTAGAGTGTAATTGTCTTTGGATGAAGGGTTTAACATTAGTTTTAATGATCAGTATTATTTCTTGTGGAAATTTATTCAGGATGTAAGGAGGATTGAGGGAAGTTGTTCCATTCTTCAGGATCAAGCCCTACATTGCTCCCCAGAATTCAATTGTCACATTATATGTAAAAAAAAAGAGTTAACGATTTTAACTGCATTAATCAGCTCATGGGAGAGTTGGAGCTTAAGGAGGAAAATTTGACAACTTGGCCTGTCAACTGAGGGATACTTGTGTGAAATGCATATCTTGTTAGTTTGCCTTTGCAATTTAAAATCAGTCTATTTTATTCACTGAAAATTCAAGACACTTGAGTCAGGTACATCAAAGTGAATCAAAATTAACATTTTGAACTGAGGACTCAGACCTGGAAAACAGTGAAAACTAATTAATTTTGAGCTTCAGAGAGCATATAGGGAAGGATGAAGGGAATGCATCATATGAGTGGTAATTGAATGTAATATCATTTCATAAAATTATAAAAATTGAAGGGAGTGTTATGAAACAAAATATTTCAATGATCATTTCATAGATTTAGTATGTTTCTAGGCAGGAGTCTTTGTAATATTTCAGGATCATGTGATATGCTACTGATTCAGTCAGATTTTTAAAAAATCTTAGTGTTACAGTTCGAGAGGAATTGTTTACCATGCATTTTTCAGGCATGTCAATTAAGATTTAAGCCATTAATGTAGTAAAAATGTCCAAGTGCTTGAAATAGAGTTGAGGACCACAACAAGGGTGCTGACTAGGGTTGAAGAAAGCAATGGCAATAAATAAGGGACCAAAGTCTGGATGGCTTAGAGTTAGAAAGTGTAATTGTATGTGACCTGCGAGCTCTTTTTTTTCTTCTTACATGGAGGGCTGTAGAAAATTCCTGACCAACGGACTCAGGTGGATATGGATGGTGAAGGACATAAGGAAATGTTGACATGCTATAGGAAAGTTGAGAATACAAACAATGCCTGCATGGGAAGTGTAGGCATTGAAACAAAACCTGGAACTGTATAATTAAACGTGGATCATGAACAAACTACTATCTTGTGTAGATTTCACTTTAGGGCTTGATTTAATCTTGAGAGAACTGATTCAGCCAGCAATGTGACAATATGCAGAGACTGTAACCATTTAACATTTACTGTTCAGGGCTAAAAGAAATTATAATGTATATCTGGTTTAAAATGGAGTGACATTTTGTCAGGTTAATCATACATTACGTAAACTCCTCTTAGGGAGGAGTTTATCTTAATAATCTGATTTAAAAGGCATTTTTAAATCAATGTATGTTTGGTCACGTAAATTTAGATTTAAACATTACAATTTAAGATTTTATTTCCTCAATTTTTGGCCAAATGGGAGGTATGTAACCATGGTTGTTGAAAACCACAACCACTGTTCACAACAGTGATACTTTGCAGAGTAGTGCTTGTTGACAAACAGGACAGGATTTATTTTCATTTTACTCTTGCTAACCCATGATTCCTAGACCAATTACGCTGACATTCAGTTCAGGCAAATTGATGCTGATTAGAATCTATTGCGTAAGTAAAGAAACTTGGTTTCATGTATTTACAACTAAGTTACATTAATTTTCACATCTAGGCACGTAGCTCTTACCCATGTTGTAAATGAGTAATAATACAGGATATAGAGGGCTGATAGTTCCACTGTGTTTCTATTACAAAATCCTGATCCATTATTTAAAGGTAAGAGAAGGAAAAAGTAAAAGATCAATGTTAATATTAAATAGCACATTCAATAGCTATTGGCTCTTGATAGTTTTTCACTTGCACACTGCATTAGGATCAAAATCATCAGAATTGTATCAGGTGTGTGTGTATATGTATGTGCATGTATATGTGTGTGTGATATATATATATATAGATATATATATATTTACAGACATTACAATAGGCCTGTATCTTCCTACCCATGGACCCTCCTCAAAACATTCTAAAGCACTTTACAGCCAAGAAAGATCTTAGGAAATACAGTAGCTGTGGTAATGTAGGAAATGTAGACAATTAATACTTCCACATTGCCAAAATATGTGATAATTAACAGATAATTAATATTTTTCAGAAATTTTTGTTGAGTCCTCTCTTTGTCAATGTAGAGGATAGCTGTCCTTGTTTTCTTCAGGAAGTGTTGGATAGTTTTAAATCTAGCCAAAGAAAGAAATAGGACTCAATATGTTAAATAGTGGCACCTCTGAAGATAGGAACCTTAAAAGATGGAATATTCTCCCTGCACAAACCAGAAGCATAAAGGTCATTGATTTTTTTCCTCAAAGGTATATTGGCAAAGTGAATCATCCATAGAATCCCACATTCACATCTTGATACCAAAGTCAAATAACTTCTACATGAAATTTGGCAAAAAATGGTGTGTAGCATAGCACTATTACAGCTTGAGGCATCAGAGTTTGGAGTTCAAATCCAGAGCTGCCTGTAAGGAGTTTGTATGTCCTCCCTATGGAACGCGAGGGCTTCTCCGGATGCTCTGGTTTCCTCCTTAAAAATGTACTGGTTCGTAGGTTAATTGATCATTGTAAAGTTTCCTGTGGTTAGTCTAGGGTTAAAGCAGGGGTTGATGGCAGGGTGGCTCAAAGGGTTGGAAAGGCATTTCTGTGCTGTATCTCCAAATTTATCTATTTATGCATGAAATTTGGCAAAATGTTTATAATGGCATTTATTATAATTGCACTGATAAGTTAGACCTTTATTTGTTTATGAAGATAATGTTGTGGGATATTTTACATCCAGCTGAAGGAAGAGCAAAGCACACTCACAAAGCCTCATTTCAAATTGCAGCTCTCTAAGAGAGTCAGCTACTTCTCTTCAACCATCAGGTTCTGAATTGGCCTATACAACTGAATCCCACCTCACTTACCACCTGTCGAACTTCCATGAACTTGTATTTGTTTTCTCCTTTGGCACTGATGTCTTGTTTTGCCCAATTGTTTTCACTGTCTTCTATAACTTATATTCCATGTGTTGTCTAAAGCTGGATGCCTGTGTGTTGCCATGAGAAGTTTTTCATCATATCTGTATCTCGCTGCATTGTGTGCACATGATAATTTAATGGACGTGAATTGACTTAGAGCTGTATTAGAGACAGGATTATCATAAATAGTGTTACACAAGCCTTTTAGTTTTAGAAATTGATTTCAGTAGAATTTGAGTATAATTTAAGATGGAACCATTACATATCAATTACATCAGTTTGAGTTCCAGTCATTGAGCACTACAGCACAGAACTGGACTCTTTGGCCCATCTGGTTAATGCCGAGTTGTTATTCTGCCTAGTCCCATCACCCCAAAGTTGAACCATATCCCTCCATGCCAAATTGAGTTCCCAAATATTTATAAAAAACAGGTTTTGAACTTGATACCATGCAGCAAGTGCTAAATGTCAAATTAGACAGACCGTAATAAATGGCACTACATTCAGTAATGGCAATATCTTTAACAGTGATATAATGCAATTTTAAATGTTATGAAATGAATTTTAACCCAACTTGATTGGCATGAAACTGACAGGATTGGTTGAATGGCAGTTTTACACCACACAATTCAGCAGATGGGAATAGAACAGTTAGGATGTTAACATTTTCTGAATTGTTTGAATGTTAGCAAAGGCCAAAGTGAGCTCAATTCCATTAATTTGTGGAGTTTACTGCATTTCAGACAGGAGAGAAAATCAATCTGTTGAGCTGAAAAGTTAATGTCCACGTCATGGTACTTAAGTAAAAAGCAGCGGAAAGAGGAATTCTAAACATCGATGGTCAATGATAATTAAATAATTGATATTGTGATGTTTTCAAAGCTTCACTAAGAAATTTTTAGGTTTTCCTAAAATAATTTTTCTTGATTAGGTGCCAAATGAATAGATGCGTCTCTTTTGGAATATAAATGTTATAATGGTTTTTATTTCACCGTGGTACTAAAGTAATTTATTACAATAAGTCAGAGAATGAATTCTTTACTGCGTAGCTGCAACTAAAAAAACTTTAGTTTACTATCAAGCTGTGCCCTGTTTTTTTTTTCTGATTAGGTTCACCCAGGTCCTCGAGTCAGTTCTGTGTCACCAATCAGCTCAGCAGAGCAGGTAAGCAAATTCCACTGCGAAACTAAGGTTTGAGCTCTATGTTGAATAACTTTTGAGTTACTTAGTTAGTTACTTAGTAAAAACTCTTTCTAGTATGTTAAGACAGCAATGTTTTGCTTCTCAATTCTTGCCTCTTGTGTGTGACTTTTAAAAGTCATTCCTAATGCTGTGATCAATATTGTTTGACTTATTTGTCTTCCCTCTTGCTGATCCAGCATGATTCTTGTATTGTAAATCAGAAAAATAGGGTTACCTATCTTTATTTTAAATCAAAACTAAGTGCTGGAAATATACAGCATGTCAGGCAACATTTGTGGAGACAGAATTTCAACAGAACTTGGAAAGGTTAGAGGTAAAAAGGGAACAAGTTGGTGACGGAAGCAGTTTGAATCAAACTTTTGAGAATCTACATAATGGCAGAGTATTTTGCTATGTATGCCATTGTTTGTATGTACCAAACAACAACTGAAAGCAAAGATTGACAGCTCAATAAGATTTAAAACTGTTTAATGTAATTTCCAGTACACACATGCAAAGGAGAACAAAATAGTTGTAACTCTGAATCTGATGCAGCACAAAAAACCCACAGTAAGATAAAGAACACAATAATAATTAAAAAACAGAATAAGTATAAATACATATGATAGCCTGTATGCATTGATTGTATGTCCATAAAGTGATGTCTGCACAGGGGTGTTTGCACATGAGGTGACTGACAGGAAATGATCCTGGTTGGGGGTGTGGAGCGGTAGGATCGTGGGTGGAGGCGTTGATCAGCCTTACTGCTTGGGGAAAGTAACTGCTTTGAGTCTGGTGGTCTTGGAGTAGATGCTACATAGCCTTCTGTCTGGTGGGAGTGGGAAAAAAACAGTCCAGGGTGGATAGTATCCTTCATGATACTAATTCCCTTTTCTGGTACCTTTCTGTATATATGTTCTTAATGGCAGGGTAGGGTGACGTTGGTGATGCATTGGGCAGTCTTGACTACCCATTGCAAAACCTTCCTGTCCACTGCAGTGCAGTCTCCGTACAATATGGTGATGCAGCTTGTTCAGGTGCTCAGTACAGCGCGTCTGTAGAATGACGTGAGTATACAGTACCGTGCTGGTTGGAGTGCCTTTAGTGTGCACAGATCCAGGGTAATGTGAGGTGAGTAATAGAAGTTCAACCCTGTTAGAACGCCCACCATGAAAAGAAAATGGTGATGTGGGTCTCAAAATTTGAGAGAGAAAAGCAAACAGGAAAGGGAGAGAGAGCTGGATAGGTAGTCAGAGAAGGTTTGTAGCAGAAGCAGTTCAGAGAAGTTGTCACCATTGTATTATCATAATACACATTAAGAATTCAGATGTGTATAATATATTTCCGTTTAGTATTCTATGACTTAATGGGCGGAAGGGGGAAATAATAGAGCTGTGAAAAGCAAGGCATGATTTTAAACTGTCTTGTGAGCTATCCACTCCAAAGAAACAATATTACTGTATAGGTTTAAAAATCTGCATGTTTAACCCAGTCTGTGCTTTCATAGGTTTGAATAGTTTTGTTGTGGCTTCCAAATCAATTTGAAGTCACATAATCAAATCTACCACTCTATGCATCAGTAATTCCACTACAGAAAATTCAGCTAAAATGTTTCCGACTGAATAAGGAATGTCAAATTTATTTTTTGTTTTCAGATGCCAGTCAATACTCAGTGCTCTCAACTGATATAAAATCTGCTTAAGATCTCCAGTAATTTGTATTCAATTTTTTGGTCCATCTAATTTGAATAATTAGTATTCCAGATACAAATATAATGCTTTCAGAATTGCACCACTGGTAAGAGAAAAAAAAACACATCATGTTAAATTAAAGGAGAGTTAAAGGTGAATACAACAAGCAGAGGGACGAAATGTCGAGGTGTCTGCAGAACAATAAAAGCATCTCAACTGAGCAGCAGTTTTTATCAAGGCTGGTCAATAAAGAGATTAAAACCAATAGGCCAGGAAGAACACCCACTTGTAGAAATGAGGATTTGGGCATGTGATGTAGAGTAAACTTCATCTCCTTTCTAAAGCTAAGTGTTTCTGCTTGTACTCATTGTACCATTCTATGGCACCGTTCCATAAGTCAATACTGGAACCAAGACTTGGATCCAATGTTGACACTTCTGCCTTTGTTCCAGTGCAAACTGTGAGCTGCACTGAAGTCAAAGTGTCCTTAGAATGGATGGCAGGGTAGTAAGACAATGGCAAGTTGCCATTGTATTTCCAGAGATATATTCCAAGATTTTTTAGTCTTGGTCGGTGACTAAATAGGCCACATCGGCTGCAGAAAACTTTCTTTTATTTAAAACGTTGCAAGCTGTCTTTCATAATGGTTCATTTTTATTCATATGACAAAATAATGTTACTGGGAGTCTACTATCAATTTACTATTACATATTATCATTACAAAATTATATTTCTTCAGATAAGAGTACAGTCCAATGATGTATTGTACATTAGGCAGTCTGGATTACACTATTCTTTCAAGATCTGGAAAGATGGCACTGCACAGCTTCTCTGGGATCAACCAAAGGTGGTGTCTTTTTTTAAAACATTTTTTATGATCACAAGACACAATTGGACATTAAGAACTTTAAATACTGCAGGTCTACTCCATCAGTGAGTTGTTTGTTGATGGAGAAACTGAAGGAGCTGGACAGTGCAGATTGTGCTGCTGCCTGCATTAGAGAGGCACCGGAGGAGTTGGTGTGCAAAGGCATTGTGCAGCCTAACAATGAGTGATCATCTTAGTTGCTTTTCTTCTGATTGCAAGACCCTGTTGGCTATTGTTAATGTGGACTCACTGACGGCAGGGGAGCTGTGTGGCCTTGGTCATAATGAGGATGAGGTCTCAAGTCATGGTGTCGCCTGTTTACAGCCGCCCAGGAGAGGGGTGGCAGAGTCATTGTGCTCCACTGAAGGCGGTGTGGTGCAGTGTCCAAGCTGGACTCAGTCTTGTCCTCCCAGTGTTTGCTCAGCAGAAGACCAGCTGTATTATGTTCAATGGCAGATTGCTACAACATTCATGACTTTGTGGTCTTGGACTATTTTATGTGATTGTATTTTGCTATATATGTGCTTGCTATCTTACATGTGCTACATCTGCCTTGTGCTGTGTATGACTGTTGGTACTGAGTTTTGCACCTTGGCCCTAGAGTAAAGCTGTTTCATTTGACTGTATTTATGAGTACTCATGTATAGTTGAATTATAATTAAACTTGAACTTGAAGGTGCTGCTCTCCCCCAAGTGGAATTAGTTCTGTTTGTTCCCATTAGCAATTATTCTGATGCTTACAAGAATAAGCAAGGGAAAAGAACAATAGGAGTGAAAACTTATGTTCCAGCAATAACAAGCACCATCGTAGCATAGCTGTGAGCACGATGCTATTGTAGCTTTGGGTGTTGGAGCTGGGAGTTCAATTCCAGCGTCGTCTGTAGGGAGCTTATACGTTCTTTCTGTAACCATGTGGATTTCCTCTGTTTGCTTTGGTTTCCTCCCACAGTTAGAAGATTAACTAGTCATTATGAATTGTCCTGTGATTAGGCTAGAGTTAAATAGGTTGCTGGGTGACACTGCTCATTGGCCTGTAAGGGCCTGATCCATGCCGTAATGAATAAAATAACCAGAATTCATAGAAAAATAACTAAATGAAATTATGAGTCTATAAATACATTTACTTTTAAAATTGGTAAACCTTTCAAATGTTCTCCCTATTCTATACCGATCTTCAGTCTACCATGTCATCTTCCTGTCCTGTTTCTAATTGAGTATCATGGGATGTGATATCACAAAAGAGCGGAAAATGCTAGTGTCTTTTAAAAATGTTTTAAAAGTTTTTTAAAAAAGTGTAATGTTTGCATATCACAGATTCTTAGGATATTTGGCTGTTAAATCTGTTTCCAATCCCAGACTGAGATGACATTCATCACAAAAATACCATGGAAAATTGAACAAAATGTGACCTTTGGAAAGTTTTTTAAACTGTCATAACAAAACAGTATAAAACAAGATTACTTTTGGAAAAATCAGTAACACTTTGAAGAACAATACACTATATTCCACCTAGGTATTCCTTCTGTAAGTGTGTTGAATTTAACATATATTAGAAACAGAGTTAAATTTTGTTGAACATGTAATCAATTTGTCATCAGTCCAATGTCAAAATATGTCACTTCCATCAAGTATGAGGTAGGGATTGTTTAGAGGACAACAATGGCAAAGTGTATTTTAGACTTTAAAAGTAAATTTTAACCTTTGATTTTTATAATGTAAGATATTTTAATAAAGGAACATCTTATAAATAATGCTAAACCCCATAATGATGTGTGGTACAGTAGTGTAATTGGCAGCACAGTAGCATATAGGGGGAAGTACAGTAGTGTAACACCCTAATGCTTTATAATGCCAGTGATCCAGGTTCAATTCCTGCCACTGTCTGTATGGAGCTTGTATGTTTTCCCTGTAATGATATTGGTTTCCTTCAGGTGCTCTGCTTTCCTCCCACATTACAAAGACAAATGTGTTAGGGTCATCAAGTTTTGAGCATGCTTTGTTGGTGCCAGAGGCATGGTGAGATTTCATGGCTGTCCTCAACACATCCTGGGACTGTGTTGGTCATTGATATACTGGAAATAGTGCATTTCACTATGTTTCAATGTACAGGTGATAAATAAAAGCTATCTTCAATCTTTATGAACTTTAAATCTTTAAGGAATGAAGGGAAATGAGAACTGCATGGTGGCAGGCCTATTGTATTATAATAATGAACAATTTGCATGACTTCAGTAGCAAGATTATCTTTACTTGTCATATGTACATTGAAACATCCAGCGAAATGCATCATTTTTGACAATGACCAACACAGTCTGGGGTTGTGTTGTGGGACGGCACACAAGTGTCGCCATGCTTCTAGTGCATTCCCACAACTTACTAACCCTAATGTCTTTGGAAAGTGGGAGGAAACCAGAGCACCTGAAGGAATACCATGTGGTCACAGGGAAAACATACAAACTCCTTACAGATAGAAGTGGGAATTGTGTTCCCACAATGATTGCTAGTACTGTAAAGCATTGCACTAACCACTACGCTACAGTTCTGCCCTGTAAAATTCTTCAAATTAAAGATATTATTTTGCAGTCAGCTGACTGTCAGTTTCATTAACAATGCCAATCTCAAAAATATTGATTTGCTTTTTATCCTAAATGCACACAACTAAACTTTTTTGTTTGGACTGTGTGATCATTGAAAGCAGACAGCTTTTATTTATCTGTTTCTATTCCTTCATACTGTAAATATCAAAATTTATATCACCTAATCTATTCTCTTTTAACATGCCTAATTTCTAAGCCCTTCTCTTCATATTTAGTTATAATAACGTGGTGAAGCCTATCCATTATCTTAAGTTTTTTTTTGAGAATATAGTAATTTCTAAGGTTGGGACATGTTTGGCACAACCTTGTGGGCCGAAGGGCCTGTACTGTGCCCTATGTTTTCTATGTTTCTATGTTAATATGAAACACAAAATACTCCAAATTTTGATATTCCTGAGATTTTGTATTGATACACAAATACACTTTGAATTTCATATTCCCTTCATATGCTATAAAATCCATCTTCTCTATTTATGTTCTTGGCCTTTATCTACTGGAAGTAGCTTTTAATATTTTGTGATCAGAGCAGTCAAATCCCACTACATAAATCCCATATTTTGCAGGGAAGCTACCCAACTGGCCTTTTCTCAGCAGAGGTGCAGAACATCTAAAAGATTTCTTTGCATTATAAATAGTTGGAAGCCAATATATTCAATGCACTTTGAATTAGGAGGCTTCTAAGACCAAAGGTGTGTGTTATATCAATTTTCTGAAAAAAATGGGAATGTAATTTCCCTTAACTTGCTTTTCAATGAAAACAATCTCGGCATCCTCAGTCTCCATTCTTCAGTTTGTTTCCAATTCAATAATGGACACTTTTTGATTGCCCTTCCCAGAAGCTATCAGTTGATTACAGTTTATTGCTTGAATACTCAACAGATGGCCCCTTATGTGGTCTTGCAATTTTTAAAACAGAATTTTGTTACTTCTTGGATTTCGTGGTAATTTAATCCTAAGAGGTAAATGCAATTAAATTTCTCACTACACTTTACATTTTGAAGCAGACCTGAGATAACTTTAGCAAATGAGTTGGATTTGGGAAGGTGTGCGTGGAATTAATTGGCAAACCCCCAAGATGAGTGGGGGAGTTGTGACACTGATTAATCCTCATGTTAGTTATATTTCAGTCAGTGCATTAAATTGTGCTGCCTTTTCTTTTGAACCAGTGCAGCCTTTGCTTGCCATGCTATTTAATGATGCATACATCAGTTCAATATATAAGATCATTAACACTAGCTCTAATGTAACTCACTGTCAACTGTGAAACTTTAAGCAGTGGATAAAGAAGGGAGAATATACACAAGTTTAAAAAGAATGCACAAAGACTTAACAGATCTTCAGGAAGATCATGAAGAAGTGGAAATCCATGGCATTAACTACACAGAACATGAACCCACGAACGTACAATGAAATGTAATAATCTGAACACAAGGTATCAAGGTGAGCAAGATAATCTTAAAGAGATTCATCTGGCACATGATGCTGATTGTTCCAAATACTAATTAAGGAGGAGATAGCCGAGGTGACTGAACGTGTGAAAATTTTATAGCACAAACATACTAGATTGGCTGAATTTAAAGTACTTAGACAACTCAACAAGGTTAGATTTGATGCATCCTTGGATTTTTGGAGAAAATTGTGTTGTCACTCCTATAAACTTGCTCTCTTTGATAGCAAATGTTACAACAGTTACAGGCCACTTGAGTTAACGGGATCGTAGGAAGGCTTTTTGAAATATTAATCCAGAAGTGACAGAGACATGGAGGATATGAATTAATTAAGGCAGGGCAGTTTGGGTTTGATATGACAGATAGATTTGATGAGGACAGTCCATTTAATCTGATGTATGTGAATTTACAAAAAGTCTTTGATAAAGTGCCACTTAGTTCCTTCTTTAGCAAGAATAACTTGGTAAATAAAAGAACATTGGCAAAATGGGCTAAAAAAATTGGCCAGTAGCAAATATCAAAGAGGCATGGTGAAAAAGCTGGAGGAGGGTGAATAGTGGTATTGTCCAGGGATTGATGCTGAAACCATTGCTTTCTTTGAACATGAATGTCCTAAACCTGATAATCATTTTTATTTAAGAGGCACCCCTTAATCTCTTGTGGCAGTTAAAGTTTCATTTAATCATATTGACATGAAATATATGACATTAGCAACCTTACTACATGACTCATTACTGTGCATGCAACATTGCCAATAGCTGTCAAAACAATGTGACTTATCTTTGCATACTGAAAAATGTCGGGTGCCCATAAATGAGAATGCAGTTGAATGTTGCTGGTGCTTTAAGAATAATTTATAACTAAATCAAATTATATATAAAGGGGAAATAATGACACTTATTCATCAACTTAAGCACTGCAGTTCCCCATTCCAGCTGGGTTTCAATGTCCTTGCACTGTCTCTCAGTATACCCATGTGTCTGCAGTCTGTTTGTTGGAAAGTTTTACCAATCCCCTTAAAAATCTATATAAATATGATTGATGGTTCATGAGGAACTCTGAAACCAGATGGGCTGGTGTAAAGCTGCTGGTATTGAAAAATTGTACAGTCAGGGATTGCTAGCAGTGGTGAGCATAATGCCCAAGTGAAGGTGTTGGGAGATGATGTGTCAGTCTTTTGAACAGTGATATCAACATCAGTTGCTGCACACCAGGCAGCAGCTCAGGGGGCTGGGTAGACAATGGCTGCATACTCAAATAAGAGAATGATCTGGTCATACGCGATGACCTGCTCTTCATGGAGGATAACTGTTGGTTCATGGCTGTTCATATTCAGCCACCTGTAGATTCCAGAGAATCATGAACTCATCATGAGTGACATTCCTGTGTCCAGTGAGAGAAAATTCTATATATTACACAAATGGCATGGCTGAGAGAGATCTCTCTCAATTACACAAATGGCATTACACAAATGGCATGGCTGAGAGAGATCTCTCTGAGAGAGATCTTCATGTCATCTGCATATTAGATGCCATATCAAATTGAATTAGGACAGACTCAAAAGTTTGAATTGCTTAAATACCTAAGGAATTACTGTACCTCTAATTCTGTGGGTAGATAAAACAGGAGGCAAAATTCTTATAAAAACTAAAAAAAATAATAGCCAGAGGATCAAGAGACTACAGATGCTTGAATCTGGAGCAGTACACAATTTGCTGGATGAACACAGTGGGTCAAGCTGCACCTGTGAAGGGGAAGGAACAGTTTACATTTCAGGTTGAGATCCTGTATCATGATCCAAAGCATTAAAAATTCCTTTATTCTTACAAATCCCGTTCAACCTACTGTTCCTCCAACAGATAGTGTGTTGCTAAAAAATGTCATGTATTTTGAAATGTGCAATTATTTCAGTTAGTTTGAACTGAAAATCATAACAAAAATACCTCTACCTAAACAGAACAGTTCAGGAATTTTATGAAGTCAAGAATATAAAAATTTACACCATTACTGTTATAGTAAACAGGATTTTGCTGAATTTGTTGCTGCTGGTTATTCTACTTTTCCAATTTGGTGACCTGGAAGAGGCAATGCCTTTTGTACTGGCATCCAAAGATTGGAAATGTGTGACAGTGCTCTTTCTGGGACAAGAGTACAGAGATGTCCAGTCACTCTTCTTAAATATGTGCCTGCAGGAGAATACAAAATCATTCTTGATGCTCTACAGGTTATGTCACTAGAGCACAAAAACCACTGCAGCAGTATATCACCATTCATACTTAAATGAGGACGATTTCCCATAGTTCCATGAGGTTTATGTCAACAGAGGTACTGAGTTGGCTCTATGACTTACAAATGAAGGGGGTGGGGGAGAGGAGGCAAGCTGTGGTGATAGGGAATTCATTAGTAAGGGAAACAGACTGGAGGTTCTGTGGGTGAGAATGAGATTCCCAGATGATATGTTGCCTCCCGGGTGCCAGGGTCTGGGTATATCCTGGATCGAGTCTCAGCATTCTTCAGTGGGAGGATGAACAACAAGAGTTTATGGTCCATGTAGATACCAATGACGTTGGTAGGATGAGTGATGAAGTTCTGCATAGGGAGTACAGAAGGTTAGGCGTGAAGTTAAAAAGCAGGATCACCAGGATTGTGTTCTCAGGATTGCTGCTCGTGTCACATGCTAGTGAGGCTAGAACTAGGGAGATTATACTGTGTGATGCATGGCTAAGGAGTAGGTGTAGGAGGGAGGACAGACAATTTTTGGATTACTGGCCTCTCTTCCACAGAAGGTGTGACCTATACAGATGGGACGGTTTGCACTTAAACTGAAATGGGTCTAATATCCTAGCAGGAAGGTTTGTTAAAGCTGTATGGTGGGATTTAAACTAGAGTTGGAGGGGAGGAGACCTAGAGTGCCAAAACAGTTAATGAAGTTTTGAAGGCAGATGTTGGTTAGACCTCAGACAAGCTTAGGAATCAAATGGTGTGACTAGTGTCCTGAGCTGCATATATTTCAATGCAAGAAGTATCATAGGAAAGGCAGACGATAGTGCTGAAGATGAGGTATCTGATTTACTAACAGAGGCAATGTGTGGGGAGGAGAGGTTGTTAGGGTAAAACTGCAGTCAGCAGGATGAATTGCAATGCAAAAGGTGGACAAAATCAAAAATGGTGAATACAGGACTGAAGGTGTTATATTTGAATGCGGACTAAGGTAGATGAACTTGTAGTGCAGTTGGAGATTGGCATGTATGAAGTTGTAGGCATCACTGAACTATGACTGAAAGAAAGTTATAGCTGGGAGCTTGACGTCCAAGGATACACATTGTATTGAAATAACAGGCAGGAAAGCAAAGGGGGTGGTGTTGCTGTGTTGGTTTAAAAAAAAAGAAATCAAATCATTAGAAAGTAGGGATATAGGGTCAGAAGATATTGAATCATTGTGAATGGAGCTAAAGAACAGCAAAGGTAAAAAAGACCCTGATGGGAGTTGTATACAGACTCCCAAACAGTAGTCTGAGGGTGGGAATCGGGAACATTTTCAATAATGTCACCAAAATGGTTATGCAGTTGGAATCAAAAGGGTAACAGCTGTGTGAAAGTAATGGAATGCAATGCAAACCATTACTGTTTAGTACATCCTATTTAATTTTCCTCATAACTGTTGTCTATTAACTGCTCAAATATTAAATTTAACTAAGAAGATTAGTACTCAAATTTCACTGAATAGTCGGGACTGGATAAATGGTGTCTAGAAAATGACTGCTGTTGCATGCAGAAAATAAGAAACAGGTCAAAGTGTATACTAGTGAAATAGGAGACAACAATACCTCTCATGTGCTTTCATTTCTCATAGCAATCAATGTCACTCTAATGGTGGAAATATAACTCAGAGGCAGTATTATAGATTCACTGATCCCAGTAATCAGGTTAAATTTGCTTAGGTCACCGATTCCATGTACCATGAATTGCAAAATACGTTGCAGAAATGCTGAGAGAAGAAGTTTAACAAAATCTCATGTCAGCACTAAAAACAATACCATAAACATTGGAAATATTTGCATATTCCCAGATATAAATTTGATTCTAAGTGAAATGATTTTTTATTAACTCATTTGAAATGCTTTACAGCAGTAATGGTGAAATCCAGATCAGCCAGTCTTTTTTATCTAAGTTCAGTTGGACTGTAATATCTAGTTCAACTATAATGAATGCATTTCAGAATTACATATTTGGGATATATATTTACAAATTTGCAATTAAGGTTTAATATAGTCAGAATTATTAAAAGTATAAAGAAAAAGACTAGTTACATCAATAATATGAAGTAAAATTTTCTCTCAATATGAAGGTCTAGTATTTACTTCTGTAATATACTACTTGTATTTTTACTTTACCACAGTGGAAGAAACAACACCTGGTCTGACTGTTATTACAGAAGAAGAAAATGTAGTCAATGAAGATAATGAGGATGCAGAGAACATTGATGTCTGCACATCCAGTCAGGACATCTCTTCTGAGGCTAATACTGGATCAAAGGCTGTGGATGAAATTTCCTATGACCTGTCACCCCAATCACCCATGCCAGAACAGGACGATGTGCAAGGAGGACTGAAAACTGAGCTCAAAGTTCTCATAAAACAGTCTCATCAGTGTGAAGAAGGTAAGGAAATGAGGAATTGAAGTTAGTGAAATGAAGTAAAACCCTAGAGCAATCAAGTGTGTTACAAGGAGAAATAGTGCTAGCCAAAAGGGCTAAAGTTAAATCCATCTGTTATACTTTCTTATAACAATATAACTTTTGAATATGTTGCATATGACTGTAGGATTAGTGTAAATGAGTGGCCAATAGTTGTTGTGGATTTGATGGGCCAAAAGGCCTGTTTATCTGTTTTATCTCTTGTAATCCTTGACTTTTGAATCCTTAATGTAATTCCAGTTACAGTTGTAGCATAATGTTGGAAGCCCTGAATAAATGATGAGCTAAAAGTTCAAAGCTCATTACAGAAACTGGGGAAACATACTGAGATCTGGAATAAAAAGTTGATTTCAGTAATAACAACAAGAGAAATCGTCAGCTGTGGGATTGAGTTCATTAGCCGAGAGGTAATGTTACAACTGTATAGGACCCTAGTCAGACCCCACATGGGGTCCAGTTCTGGTCACTTCACTACAGGAAGGATGTGGAAACTATAGAAAGGGTGCAGAGGAGATTTACAAGGATTTTGCCTGGACTGCAGAGCATGCCTTATGAGAATAGGTTGGTCTTTTCTCCTTGGAGCGATGGAGGATGAGAGGTGACCTGATAGAGTTGTATAAGATGATGAGAGGCATTGATTGTGTGAATAGTTGAAGGCTTTTTCCCAGGGCTGAACTGGCTAGAACAAGAGGGCTCCGTTTTAAGGTGCTTGGAAGTAGGTATTGAGGGGATGTCAGGGGTAAGTTTTTTTATGGAGAGAGTGGTGAGTGAGTGCGTGGAATGGGCTGCTGGCAAATGTGGTGGAGGTGGATATGATAGGGTCTTTTAAGAGGCTCCTGGATAGGTACATGGAGCTTAGAAACATAGAAGGCTATGGATAACCCTAGGTAATTTCTAAAGTACATGTTCGGCACAGCATCGTGCTGTAGGTTTCCTATAGTTCTATGTTTCTATGATTTACAAGTCACAGATTACAAGATTTTAAGATTTTCAAGTTCACACTGATAAGATGGTAGTGCAAGAATTAATGTAATATTATATAGTAATGGGTGCACATTAACACTATACAGATAAGTGATGGTAGTATTGCACAATATGCACAGCAGGGTGTGGTAAACAGATCTAAACAATGTTTAAACAGAGCTTTAGTAAACAGAAGCTAATAACAGTCTAACAGGAGGGGGTCATCACTTCTCTGGCTTTAGGTTGACTGATTATAGAGCCTGATGGCTGAGTGTAAGAATGAGCTCATATAGCGCTCTTTGGAGCAGCGCAGTTGTCTTAGTCCATGACTGAGAGTGCTCCTCTTTTCAGCCAAGGTGGCATACGGAGTTGCCCGGATTTTCTGGAAGGTTGTTTGTTCTACTACAGCCTCCGGTGTGTCCAGTTTGACTGCTAGAACAGAGCCAGCCTTTCAAATCAGTTTATTGAGCCTGTTTGCATCACCCAACACACCACCACATAGAAGATTGTACTGGCGACAACAGTATGGTAGAACACGTGAAGGAGAGGCCTGCATACTCCAAAGGACCTCAGTCTCCTCAGGAAGTAGAGGTGATTCTGGCCCTTATTGTACACAGCCTCTGTGTTGGTGTTCCACTCAAGTCTGTCATATAGGTGCTCCCCCAGGTACTTGTAAGTCCTTACCACATCCACGTCCTTACCATCATTAGTAACAGGGAGCAGTGCAGACTTGGTCTTCCTAAGATCCATCACCATCTCCTTTGTCTTACTGATATTGAGCTGCAGATGATTCAGCTTGCACCATTCGTCAGAGTCCTCCACCAAGGTCCTGTATTCAGCCTTCTGTCCTCCCTTTATACACACAATAATTGCTGAGTCATCAGAGAATTTTTGCAGGTGATACTCTCTACAATCTTGTCAGTAAACAGTACTGGAAAAGTATTTTAGATAAGTTAAGGAATATTTCAAAGAAATATCCTTGAAGGATAACTTGAAACTCAAAATTAAAGATAATTGAAAATTATTTCTGTCAATTGTTTTTCCTTGATTTCCTCATTGTCCAATATGGTTGTTAACTCAATTGACCTCTTTTACCATTGTTCTTGTGTTTCTCTATAGTTGAAGGTATGTCTCCAGATTCAGCTGGAGTTGCAGAAGAACAGAACAAAGAAATTGAAACCAATAAGAATACAAAGGATGCAACAAACTGCAAGGATAATCCCACTTCCAGCATGGAGAGCTGTTCTATTGTAAACACTGGGTCAGAAGTCATAAATGAGAGTCTCCAGGAAACCCCACAGAGAGCGACTACTCTGGAACTTGATGATGTACAAAGAATGCAACATGAAAACAAAATCCTATGTCACCAGAAAATCAGCAAACGAACAAACACAAATCAAAGCAGCTTTGATAAAACCACTGAGGTGGATCAAAATAAAAATAATGATGAGAAACAGACGTTGGAAGCAGAGCTGCAGAAATGCATAGAAGATTTGAAAAATCTTAAAATACCATCCACATTCTTAAAGAAGCAGAGACACTGGCAAAATGAATTATTAAAGAAATATGATATGTAATTCAAGTATTAAGTCAAAAGCAAAATAATTGCAATACAGTACTTAATTTATTTGTCAACTTTCTCCTAGTAGAATTTTGAACTAAAATGTTGATAATATAAATACCCACATTATTTTATATTAATATCCTTCAAAGTCATTGTACAATACCTATATAAAGTAAGTAGATTCTGTGTTACTATGTATCTTGTTCTTCTCACATTCTGTCTGACATACTCTTCACTTCCCAGGAAAACCAATTTCTTTCCTGTTAAACATAGAAACTCTTATTATTTCTTATTGAACAGGAGTACTAAAGAAATGCATAAGCTACTTTTAAGTCCACTCTACCTGACAGTCATCTACAAATTGGAATTTATAATCATTATCGCTGTAAGTTCTAGCTTTTTTTTAAGAGAGAAATCATTAATAGGAATCCAGAGCTTGAACATGAAACGAAACAGTTAGCAAATAGACTCAAAGGATACTTTAATGAAATTATTAGGTGTATAATTTTGTAAAATTGGCTTTTTATATCTCTAAGTCTTTTGCTAATTAACCCTGTGATACAGACCCAATTGAAACATTAATTTATGGCTCTAAATGCAGCTTTGATTAAATGTGCAGAGTGATACTTTTCTGTTTTGAATGAATAATGTAATGAAATAAAGTGACACTTGTAATATCATGTTACATGTAAATCATTACAACTTTACAACTTTAAGTTGCCAAGCCTAAATTCAGTAGTTCCCAATAGTAATTGTGATGTGTGATTAACCCACTTTGGCTCAATGTAATGAAGGCAGCAAACTAACTTAACGATTTGATGAATTCAATTATTGTAGCCAAGAACAACACCACCATTCATTGACTGAATGTCTTAGTGACATCCAATATATGACATGTAACTTGTATGAGTTAAAGTTAGCTTAATCTGTTTAATCAGGCCAGCATATCTTAAACTCCAGAATGGATACTGTCAGGCAAAGATTGAATATTTTCTTCATTGGATTCAGATGAACCCTTTGAGGAGCATCAGAGATGACTTAAAGTAAACCTGCCACTGTCACATGTAGTGTCCCTTAACTGAGTTTATTAAAATGTCCCACTAATCAATAGGCTGTTTAGGTGAATAGATTTGAGACCTCAAATGCACTGAGTGATTTGAATGTTTTAAAGGGATGTCCCTAGTGTTTGACTATTCCCTGAAAGCAATTTTGTTATTCTTGGGAAACAAAGTCTAGACTTGTACAAGTAGGCATTTAGTTTTGCTTTCCAACCAACTCTTTTAACAGCCAATAAATATATCATTCTAATTAACATTTACTTAAGCTTGAATATTCTTTCAGCAAATTTTATCCATTGACACTACCACCACTGTCAATGTTTGCAATGGTCTGTCAAGATACAGAAGCAATTTCCATTCTAAAAACAAATGTCCCAGAAACCAATAGGCTGTTTAGGTGAATGGATTGAAGACCCCCAATACACTGAGTGATTTGAATGTTTTAAAGGGATGTCTCCAGTGTTTGATTATTCCCTGAAAGCAATTTTGTTATTCTTGGGAAACGAAGTCCAGAGTTGTACAAGTAGGCATTTAGTTTTGCTTTCCAACCAACTCTTTTAACAGCCAATAAACGTATCATTCTAATTAACATTAAGCTTGTATATTCTTTCAGCAAATTTGTCCATTTACACTGCCACCACCATCAATGTTTGCAACAGTCTGGCAAGATGCAGAAGCAATTTCCATTCTAAAAACAAACATATTAATTGATATAAAAATCTATATAAAAGAATAAAATTAATAACTTGATCATGGTAATAATTTGGTTCTATGTACTTATTTTAATTCAATAATTGTTGAACTGAAGATTATAATTCTTCTAGCCACCTTGTTATCTTAGTTCTTACTTATTTCAAGGTTCTATCCTGTGCATTTGAGATCACTTGTAACATCTTGTATAACAGTCATTCCTTTTCTCACTAATGTATTTTGGAACTCAATCAAATGCAAGATGCTCAATTTGTTTTTTATTTTTTGTAGTAGTTTATGATTAAATATTATTTTCAAGCCTATGGTAATGCAAGTTTCTGTTCAATCTTGTATAAGATTAATATTATTCATTATTATTAAAATCAAGATTATATTAAATATTAAAATCTTTATTCAACGTCAAATTTCTCCGTTTCTCCTATCTGTCCATACATCTGTCATCTCCACCAGCCTTCTGAGATTTATGTTCCTCGGAGACTGACAATACCTTCAATTTTAATCTCTGCCATGCTTTCAACTGCCAGAGTTTGAGCACTGGAATTCCCTTCAATCGTCTCCACTTCTCTGTCTCTTCCTCTTTTACCAGACATTAATACCTATATCTCATTTCATGACTGCATCAATTTCTGTGTTTAACCTTGAAAATTGCCTTGGGATGAGTTTGATGCATTATTGGTGTTATATAAAGTTCAATGAAAGATGTTAGATTTAGCAAAGTATCATAAAGATATTGTTGCAAATGTATTTTATAATAATTGCCTAATAATATGTATAGTATGACTAAAAGTTTTTATACTAATTTTAATCTGAGTCAACACTGGTGCAGATTTAAATTGTACAGAATTTTGCATTACCATAGGTTTGAAAATAATATTTAATTGTCAATTACCATAAAAATAAAAACACACAAATTGGGTGCTTTGAAACCTTCTGGAATGAACATTGAATTCTCCAACTCCAGATAAACTGCTCTGTCATCATTTTCCATTATCATTATGGCCATTTTTCATTTTGTTTCTTTAAAATGCCTTGATAGAGGTCAATATTCAAGCTCCTTATCACTTGATCTCCTTTTGGGCTTTTATCTTACATTTTACTCCTCCTCCATACTCTGGTTTTACTACCTACATTCACTGCTCTCACCCCTCCATTTCTGAAGAAAGGTTGCTGACTCAAAATGTTAACTGGTTTCTCTTTCTACAGAGGCTGTTTGACGGGTTGAGTTCTAACATTGAACCTCCAGCATCTGAAGTGTTGCTTGTTTTCTAGATTTTGGTCAACAAAGCTTCAGTAGAGAAATCAGTTTTCTTTTAACACCATACAGAGCATGTGGTCTATGATCACTGAGCCTGATTGGGCTATCATAATAATGGGAAGCAGTTGTGTTAGTTGGTTCCAAAGGTTGTTATAGCTGGCGGTGGCAGTTGGGATAAACTCCTAGTAAATGATCCCAATTGTGTTAATCTCAAATAGCCTCTAACAACCAAGTCCAGCTCCTGGCTTTCACATGTGTCTGAGCTACCAAATCCAACAAAACTGTTTCTACCGACAGGAGAATGGGCAAAGGCACTTACTGGCACCTTAAAATCAATTGCTTTAGGCAGATGGAGTTCATCAGCCGGAGTTGGCAGCCTATCTCGGAGAAGGAAAATTATCATCTCAATCCTCTGCTGCCTTATGTCTATACTCACTGTTACGAATGTGCCACAACTCTGAGGGGCCGAAGGGTGCAAAGTTGCCCCCTCCTTTTTGAGAATTGCAAGATCGCTATTAATTCGGGTCTGGGACCCAGGAAATGAGAGAGACACGCAGAATTCCTAAGGTTTGGAATGTGTCCTGGCCTCAGCGAAACAAAGCCACTGATAACAGCCATTGTCTCTTGGAGACGGAATTGTGCATTGAGTACTGTACTATTCATTGAAGCCCTCGGGATGACCAGAGTGGGCTGGTTGAGGGATTGCATCATCCCAACCTGATTGACATCTGAGACCCCGTGAATAAGGATAAAAGAGGGTCTGGGGAACAACCCCTTGAGACGCACTGGGAAAAACGCTGGAAATCCCATGACAGCATTTAATAGTGACAGCCAGTGGGGGGGGGGGGGGGGGCTTGTGTGCGTCCTTCCCTTGCCTGGGATTGGTGGCCTCACCACGGAAGAAATGCTTTAGCTAAAGGAGAGGCAACAACTGAACGGCCACACCAACGGGACTCCCGACGGATCGAAATCGTAAAAGGAAAGCCAGCAAGTTTCTCAAAATCCCTCTCTCTCTCCAACAAAGGCTGCAGCCTGCATGAACTGAGTGACTTTTATATTTCCATCGGACAATACATTTCCCCCTAGACAACGATAAAGCTATTTCTTCTTATTATTATACCCGCACTTTTAGATTTAGTATTGACAACGTATATTATCCGTATGTTTGCATTGATATTATTTTTGTGTATTTTTACTAATAAATACTGTCAAAAAAATAGTACCATCAGACTTCAATGGACCTCTCTATCTTTGCTGGTAAGTGACCCAGTTACGGGGTTCATAACACCACTCATGAGGAAGGTTTCAAGAGTAAGCCCTGTGGAAAGATACAGAGCTGGAGTCCCGAAGACAGTCTATGTTGAGTGCAGCACTGTTTGTCAAATCCTGCAATGCCACTAGTGGCAAACTGTATCGGACTCTGCAGTTCTTTTGAACTCACCAGAACCTGCAAAATCAGCAACAGCTTGCTCTCCATATTCTACTGCTCTGGCTTGTGTATCACGTAGACACTCATGGTTGACCCCAACTAACAAAGGTCCTCATGGTAGTTGAAGAGATTATTGACTATGAAACCTTGTTGTACTGAGTGTTACTTTGAGTGAAATGGGAGATTAGTGGGGATGTCAGCAAGTGGAGTAGAAACACAGAGATCTCTGTGCGTGCAGGTGGCATTTTTTAAAATTCAGCTATTGCATTGACAAATTATTTTATATTTCCTAAGCAATTTAGTTGTGTGGTGATTGTGATTGCATTCATGCCCATCCAGTTCCAATACTTAAAGGGAATTGAAACATATGATTTGTTAGATGTTGGAATCACCTGCCCTCTCCAGCACTAGAAAAGGCTTCCCCTTCATTTAGAAGCAATTTCTGAACACCATGCTAGAATCTGTGAGGACATACAGGAAAATAACTTCTCCTGTAGAGACGGTGGGAAAAGGCTTGGTGAGGTGGAGTATGGTGAGCATTTGGTCAGGTGGGTTTGATGTGATAAAGGATGACTAAAAGTTGTTAAAAAAATGAGCAGTAGACATGTGAACTCACACTTCTGGAGATAGCAAAAACAATTTTATGATTTTATTTCTTCTAAAAAGACAAAGACTACAATTTATGTTCTCAATATGTACTATTTATTTATTTATTTATTTATTTACTATTTATTTACTATTTATTTATAATTATTACTTTGTCTTTTTTCTTTGTTGTATTTCTACTTTTTGTTGTCTTTTGCACATTGGTTATTTGTCATTTTTCAATGATTCTACTGTGTTTCTTTGTATTTACTGTGGTTGGCCATAAAAAAAAGAATCTCAGGGTAGCATATGGTGAAATATATGTACTTTGATAATAAATTTACTTTAAACTTGGAACTTTTGACCTTTGAAGTATAATGGAGCATTGTACATGCATCCATCTCTACTGAGTTATGCAATTTTCTCATACCCTCATAGCTGCCACTTTTAGCTCACTTGTACCACTTCACTCCTTGGAACTATTTTCTTCAGAGAAGAAAAGGCCAAAGGGAGATTTGATGGAAGTATACAATATAATGAAGAATGTGGACAGAGTGATGGACACATTACCTATTGCTGGACACATCAAGAACTAAAGGCTAGAGATATGGGATAATAGAATTAAGAGTGAATTGAAGAAAACCTTTACTTTTATGGCTGGAATCTGGAGTGCATGGACTTCTGGAATGCAGATATGGTGGAGGTAGGTTCCACTGTGGCCTTCAGCAGATAATTAGATGAATATATTGTACAGAAAATTTTACAACGCTCTGAAGAAAAGGCTAGTTGGTGAAACTAGTGAGATGTTCTAATACAGAGTGCCAGCACCGAAATAATGGACTAATTATCCTCTTTTTTTACTATAATGATCCAGCTATTCTGTGATTCCATGCATGCAGTCAAAGGTGCCTGGAATCTGTCAGAAGCAAGGCAGAGCCATAAATCTGAATGACCACTCATTCTGACTGACATTGCAGGCAATGTCAATGCAATTTAGTCCTGGAGTACAAGTCATCAATCAATAGCTGAAGCATTTGTTCACAGCTAACTTCTAAATCTGCCAGATATCTCAGAGAGAGCCCTGGGAGGATCTTGAGATAAATTGCTGAGGTACTGTTAACTTTGACAACCACCAAGCAGCTGGATTTGTTCAAACTGATAGCACTTGATCTAAGGTACTGGTGGTGATACAACATATTATCCAATAATTTAGCCTTCAGCTTTAAACCTGTATGCCCTCTTGCTAAATGCATCTCTCTATTGATCAATGAGGAATAGCTTCTTGCTTATTGTTGCAGCTCTACTAATGTTCAGTGGGTTGTCATTTGTGATTCAGAAGTAGCACTGAAGCAAGGGTTGTTAAACAGAACTGCAAAATGCACATCACATAGACAATCACAGTAGTGTACTGATTAGTACTACACTATTAGAGGTCAGGGGTCGGATTTCAGAGTTCAATTTTGATGTTGTCTGTTTGAATGTCCTTCCTTTGAGCTCATAGGTTTCCTCTAGATGCTCCAGTTTTCTCCCACATTCCAAAGTCATACCAGTTAGTAGTTAATTGTCCTGAGATTAGGCTAGGGATAAGTAGGTGGGCTGCCGGGTGGTGTGGTTCATTGGACCAGAAAGGCCTGCCTACTCCACAGTGTATCTCTAAATAAATACATTAATTAACATAAAATCATCTCCAAAGATTCAAATCTTCATTTTGGCTTCACCACAAGTTCTACAAATAAATTCCTCATCATCATCACCCTGCTGAAGTTTGAATACTTACTGACATATCTGCCAATCAACTCTATAGCTTTGCCAGTGGCCCCAAGCTTTTGGTTAGTTACCACTGGCATTTTCCTGGAAGCAGAAAACCATGGATACACAGCTAAATTTACAAACTCATTCCAAAATATTTTCAGTTATGGGAATAACAAATTGAAATTAGCTACTTGAATACCTCCAGGATATTTCACATGTGAAGCTAAATGCATTTGATTTAAAAGTGCAAGCCTGTGATCTGGAGGCTGTATCCCAGAGCACTGTAATTTCAGTGCATTTAGTTCGCCAACTACTCCCAAGTGCTCCTGATTAATTCATAAGAGACCAGTATTTCGAGCCAATGGTGCAACTTGAAATTAATGATCCATGCCTTTGTCAGATTTTAGCAAAATAGGGGTAAACTAAAAGGGTTATGTCAAGTTTTTTTCCGCAGAGTGTAAGACTTTACTCACAATTCTCTGAGAGTCATCAAAGAAAGGATGAACAGAACTTTGCATCAATGAAAAGTTTGCTTTAATTATACCGTATTATTAAAATAAAGAAAGCCTGCTGTTCTGAAACATATTGCAACAAGCTACTCTTTCTTTAAATAACAATATGTCATACATATTATTGTCTACCTATCCTTGGGTATGAGAGATTAAAACTCATGTTTGGGTAAATGCATGAAGATTCTGAAATATTATTTCAGAGGACCTATTCTGAGCACAGCATGTAAGTGCAATTACAAAGAAAGCATGGCAGTGCCTCTATTTCCTTATGAGTTTGTGAAGATCTGGCATGACATCTAAAACTCTGAAAAACTTCTATCGATGGAGAGTATATTGACTGGCTGCATCACAGCCTAGTATGGAATCACTAATGCCCTTAAATGGAAAGTCCTACAAAAGTTGTGGATATGGCCTAGCTCATCACGAGTAAAGCCTTCCCCACCACTGAGCACACCTACACAAAGTGTTATCGCCGTAAAGCAGCATCCATCATCAGAGACCCCAGCACCCAGGCCATGCTCTCTTCTCACTGCTGCCATTAGGAAGAAGGAACAGGAGCCTCAATACTCACACAACCAGGTTCAGGAACAGTTATTATGCCTCAACCATCAGGCTCTTGAAATCAGAGGGGATAATTTTGTTCAACTTCACTTGCTCCATCACTGAACTGTTCCCACAGCCTAAGAACTCACCTTCAGGACTTTCCATCACAGGTTCTTGATATTTATTGCTTATTTATTATTACTATTTATTTTTTCTCAGCTCAACCTGGTAAAACCCGAGGTACAGACATAGCCAAGCACGCACATTTGTCAATTGTCTGAAACTTTTAGACTATTCTGTTAGTGTCTAGTATTGTGGCTTTCTGAAGATTTAACTAGTTATTATAGTGCAGCCTGAATTATTTAATGCTGTTGTGTAGTAACTTTGGGACAATACCAGTATATTATTATCAGGACAATGTTCATGATCCAAAGTCTTTCAATTTCCTTTTTTAATTCATCATATTTCTTGTTTTCCACTTATTGATTTCTGTATGTTATGTGTGTTTGGAATGGCTGTATCTATTAAATAAGTTGTTCTTGCTTGTTTATCCTGTAATATTATATCTGGATAGTTATTATGGATTGTCCTATCTGTAGTAACGGATTGGTTGTAATATAATTTATGGGATTCTGACTCTAAAACTGGATCAGGGTTGTATTTATAACAAGCTATGATGTCTCTTACGGGTTGTATTTTAAATTTTGGTGAATGACGTTTGCCACTTGATTGTGCCTGTGTAAGTAATCAGATTGAGTTGAAGTACTGCAGAATTATGTAATATATTAGATTGTTTCTGGCTTCTCTTGGCATTTTATGCATTTATCGTCTTGAATTTTTTGGTCCTTTATTAGGTATTTCTGATAATTTTTTTTGTTTTAACCACCTGGTCCTAAAGGAAGAGGTCTCCAAATCTGAGCCAGGTGATTGATGCTTCCTTGTCGACAACTGGTCTGCTCAGTCCATGTCTTCCATGGAGGGAAATGCTCTTCCATTGGTTACTTTTTTTCTTGAATAATGATCATTTCTCCAGCTTTTGGGTTGTGCTCTCATTAAAGTTTAGTAATGTATACTTCTTAATCAGAATTGCATATGCTCATGTGATGTGTTGAATTCTGCTTTCGTTGATGAAAATATATCCTTACAAGTATTATCTGACTGTTGTGTAGATTTTTAATGCCTGCTGTTCCTCTTCCCTCTTGTGTTCTAGATAATGTTATTCTAAGTGCATTCAAATGTACGTAATGTTTTCTAAAATTTGACATTTCAGCTCTTATTTTCTTTGTAAATTTTCCAGATCAGTTTCAGAGCAAGATATTATGCCAAAAGAATATGTTAGTATGGGTCTAGCGGAAGCATTTATTGTCTTTGTCATATTTTTACTGTTGAATTCTATTTGGCAGATTTTCTTAAGCCTTGAAGTAAATTCTGTCAAAAGTTTTCCTTTTATCACAGTATGATCCATTTTCTTTGTTTGTTGATAACTCAGATGTTTTATGTTTCATATTCATCCATCGGCTGTATTGTGTCCTGCTGCTCTGTTTCGTATTCTGTTAGCTCTATTGCCCCTTTCTTTATGTTTAATGTTCTGAATTTATCCAGCTCAAAGTTCATGTTTATATCTTTTGAAACATTTCTATTATTTGAATTAATTGCTTTAGCTTTACTGATGGAAGAGCACATAATTTTAAATCATCCATGTATAGAAGGTGTGTCAAGGTATAATTCATTTGGTTGTTTCTGATTTGGTATCCAGCTTTCATCCAATTCAGTAAATTAGAGAGCTGGTTTAAAGCTAGATAGAACCATAGCGGACTTAGTTGTCCTGGAAAATGCCTCAATTTATTTTGATCAGGGTGATTGTGCTTTTCTGGTTGTTAATAGATAGGGTGATTACAGTACACCAAAGCTTTATCAGATGTTGCAGGAATTTCACAAGTATTGGGTGTAGTTTATATATACTAAGAACTGCTATTATTATTACGATTTATAGTTTTTCAGCTGGTAAAACCTGAGCTACGGCAGTACGGCACGCTCATTTATCAATTGCTAGGAACTCTCGGACTATTCTAGTGGAGTTTAGTGTTGTGGCATTCTGAAGATTAGCGTAGATATTACTGTGTAGCCCTAGTTGTTTAATGCTATTGTGTAGTGCCTTTGGTATGACACCAGATGTAGGTATTACTATCGGGACAATGTATATCTTGTTCACGTTGCAAAGTCTTTCAATTTCCATTTTTAATTCAGCGTATTTCATTTTTTTCACTTATTGATTTCCGTAAGTTGTGTGTGTTTGGAATGGCCATATCTATTAAATAAGTTGTTTTTGCTTGTTTATCCTGTATTACAATATCCATATGGTTATTATGAATTGTCCTATCTGTATAACTGATTGTCAAAATATAATCTGTGTATTCTGACTCTAAAACTGGATCAGGGTTGTATTTATAGTAAGGTGTGATTTCATTTATTAGTTTGTATATTAAAGCAAGCTTTTGATGAGTGATGTTTGCTGCTTGATTGTGCCTGTGTATGTAATCAGATTGAATTAAACTTATGCAGGATCCTGTAAAATGTTGAATTGTTTCTGTTTTTTCTCAACATTTTCACGTTAATCATCTTGAATTGGTTGTTTTTTCATTGTGTATTTTTGATATATTTTTGTTAACCACCTGGCCCTATATTGCCTCAAGGAACCATTTCTGGTAAGAGGTCTCCTAGTCTGAGCTAGGCATTTGAAGCTTCTTTGTCAACATCTAATCTGCTCAGATTGTGAGGATGTCTTCCATGGAGGGTCATGCTCTACATTATTATAATATTATCTTTATCATTTTCTTTCTTTTTGTGTTTGCACACTGGGTATCCATTCTGTTGGTGTGGTCTTTCATTGATTCTGCTGCTGGATTTATTGAGTATGCCCGCAAGAAAATGAATCTCAGGGTTGTGTATGGTCACATGTATATACTTTGATAATAAATTTACTTTGAACTTTAAAGTTTAAATGCAGAATTTAGCTACAAGAGAGATCAAATGAAAAACTAAATATCAAATAAAATGCATTGATGAAAATATTATATAATATTTTACTGAAAAATTATGATTTCATACTTTTGATACTTTAGATTTACTGTGTTCATGAATGTTGCTAATGATCAGTTGGACATGAAAGTTACGTGTTGTGTAAATTTGCCAGATCTATTACCTTTATAAAACAAAAGCAATATAAACAAGAAAACGAACCATAGAATCATAAAACATACAGTACCGAAACAGGTTCATTTGACTTTTCTCATGTATGGTGACATTGATTTCTATCTATGCGAATTCCATTTGCCTGCAAGATGCCCTTATCCATCTATAAGTTTCATATTTAAATACCTGTCCAAACTACTTTTGAACACTGTAATTATATCTAATAGGAGGAATGGGGTGTTGCTTTATTGCTTCTTCACGTTTTTCTTTGTTGCTTTGTGTTGTTCTGTCGAGCATCATGGGCATGCTATTGGCACTGGAATGTGTGATGATGCTTATGGGCTGCCTCCAGCACATCCATAGATGTGTTGCTTGTTAACTCAAATAACACATTTCAATTTATGTTTCAATGTACACATGATAAATATATCTAAATATGAAATCTGGATGCTTCACATTTATCCATATTAAACTTCATCTGCCAACTTTTGCCAAATTACTTAACATATCTATATCCCTTTGCACCTTTCTCACAATTTGAAAACTCACACAACTATGTTTCATCAGTCAATAAGCTACACTAATGTCAGACCCTTTATCAAAGTCGTTAATATAGATTTTGAATTGTTGAGGTTCTACCACTGATCCCTGTGGCACACCACGTTACTGATTGCCAATTGAAAATTCCCTTTTAACATGACTCCATTTTCTGTTAATTAGCCAATCTACCATCATACTTTCCCTTAATTTTTGTTTACAGGTATGTGGACCAACCATTGCTCTAGGCAGGAAATTTTTACACAACCTGAATCTGCATGGCACTTTAAATGTTTTTTTCTTATAATATGCACATCAAACAAACATAGATCACAACTCACAACACAGAAAAATGATATCTGGCAGCCAAAGCAACTGACAGCTACAACAGCAAAAGTAAACTGTCTTAACTTGATGGTGTTACTGTTCAGCAGGCCGGCAGTTTTTAACAGTGATCCATCAACTTCCATTCTGTGTTTATTGTTACAATTTGTAACAGTATTGTAACTTGAAACACTGACAATGTAAATATGTTGACGCTCTAAACTGTTTCAAAGTAAAGGTTGTGGTGTGGCGGCCCACACACGCGGGACTCAAACCGCCATCAGGAGCTGCGGGCAGACATACTGTAGCGCGTTTGGAACTACCCGCTCGGGGCGGACCTTCCGGGGACAGTCTGACGTCACTTCCGCCCCACGGGTCACAGGGAAGGGAGATTTAAGTGCGTGATTTTGTATGAGTAAAGGCATTCTGAGCTCAGCTCTCTCTGCCTCCATGTGTTTCTTTAGCAGCACGTTGCGTGTGACTACACTGGTGACCCTGACATTCCAGACGGCATCTCAAGCCAGTGACTCAGCTACCAGCCATGAGTTCAAGCAACTCGCACAACGCGGTCTCTGTGAAACTCTCGACTTTCTGGGCCACTCATCCCCACGTTTGCTTCGAGCAGGCTGAGGCCCAGTTCAATATCAGAGACATTACAGCCGACGCCACGTGGTATTACTATGTGGTCAGCGTGCTCAACCAGGAGATGCCAGGCTGGATCATTGACTTCCTATGCCAGCCACCAACAGAGGATAGGTACACTAAGCTTAAGCTGCTCCTGATCCGTACCTTCGGATTCTCCCACCGCAAACTACACATGGACGGCCTGGGCGACCGCACACCATCTGAGCTCATGAACGATATGCTGGCGCTCATTGGCGGCCATAAGACGTGCCTTTTATTTGAACTGTTGTTCCTCAAGCAAATGCCAGAGGACATTCACCTCCTCGCGAGTGAGGATTTCAGCAACCCACGTAGGGTCGCGGCTAAAGCAGACGTCTTTTGGCAGGGCAAGCAATGTTTGGCAGTCTCTGTTGGCCTAGCCACGATCGTGCACCCCAAAACTCAGGCCCCACAACCGAAGCCACCGAGATCCATGGGGGAAAAGATGAAAGTTCGGAACAAAGGTGTTTCTATCACCAAAGATGGGGTTCAGGTGCGCACCACTGCTGTCCACCATGTGCTCTTCTGGGAAACGCCGGAGCCAGCCATCGCTACTGGCTACGATGGCTGGCCACCGAGACAGCCTCCTGTACCTCTGGGACTGGCAGTCAGGGTGGTGCTTCCTGGTAGACACCGGGGCCAAAGTCAGCGTACTCCCCCCCTCGAACATGGACACTCGTAACACGGTCCCAGGCCCTGAACTCACCGCTGCAAATGGCACCAGTATTCGGACGTATGGCCCGTGAACTATCTCACTTCATTTCTGGACCAGCCGTTTCACTTGGACGTTCACGTTGGCAGCGGTGTCATAGCCACTACTAGGGGCAGATTTCCTATGCACCAACTGCCTCCAGGTCAACAGGTCAACCTAAAAGGCTGGCGTTTGGTCTTCGCCAAGACGTTCCAGACTTTCCAGCTCAGAGAAGCCAAGCTACCGGCCCTCCACCTGGATTCCGTGACCCTCTCAGGTAACGAATTCACCAGGGTGTTGGCGGAATTCCCCTCCATAGTCACCCCACAGCCCTCCACGGCCGACCCCAAGCACAGCGTGCAGCACCACATCCCCACGCAAGGACCGCCGCTGCACGACTGAGCTCGCAGGCTCCCACCCGACAAGCTCCACCTCGTCAAGGAGGAGTTCCGTAAGATGGAAGAGCTGGGAATCGTACGCCGCTCAGACAGTCCGTGGGCATCCCCACTGCACATGGTGCCCAAGTCCGCAGGAGGATGGAGGTCCTGCGGAGACTACAGAAGGCTCAATGATGCCACAACCACCGACAGATACCCGGTACCCCACATCCAGGACTTCACAGCGAACCTGCACGGAGTGACCATCTTGTCCAAAATCGACCTAGTCAGGGATACCATCAGATCCCAGTGCACCTCGATGACATGCCCAAGACAGCCCTCATCACCCCGTTCAGCTTGTTCGAATTCCTGAGGATGCCTTTCAAGAATGCAGCCCAAACTTTCTTTCTTTCTTTTTCAATCTTTTTATTGAATTTCATATATATAAAAAAAACATAAAAAAAAAACATAATATAATAATGAATAGGTTATAACAGCCCAAACTTTCCAAAGGCTCATGGAATCGGTGGACGCGGCTTGGATTTCTTTTTCATTTACTTGTACTATACCCTGGCGGCCAGCAGTTCGCACCAAGTGCATGTGGCACACTTATGCCAGCTCTGCCAATGCCTGAGTGACCACAGACTGGTAATCAAACTGGCGAAGTGCCAGTTCGAGCTGACGGAGATCGACTTCTTGGGCCAGAGAGTCAACCGACATGGCGCAGTTCCCCTACCGGACAAGGTCCAGGCCATCCGCCAATTCCTCAATCCCTGCACGGTCAAGGTCCTGCAGGAGTTCATCGGGATGGTCAACTTTTATCATCGGTTTGTGCTGGCGGCGGCACACTTCATGAGACCCTTGTTCCACCTGATGGCCGGCAAGACCATGGCGCGGAGTCCATGGAGGGGTTTGAGCAGGCCAAGGAGGCGCTGGTGAAGGCGGCCCTCCTAGTGCACCCGAGAGTCGATGTACCCATGGCACTCACAGTCGACGCTTCTGACATGGCAGTTGGCAGAGTCCTGAAGCAGCTCGTTGAGGACCAGTGGTGACCACTCGCTTTCTTCAGCCGGCACCTACGGCCACCAGAGGTGAAGTACAGCGCCTTTGACAGAGAGTTGCTAGCGCTCTACCTGGCTGCCCGGCATTTCCGGTACTTCCTCGAGGGAAGGGAGTTCACCGTGTATACGGACCACAAGTCCCTCACCTTCACACTGGCCAAGGTATCGGACCCATAGTCGGCTTGGCAGCAGAGGCACCTGTCCTTTATTTCAGAATTCACCACATCACACAGAAAGACAATGTCATCGCCGACACACTGTCTCACCCCGCCTCCACTCAGTAGGCATATCATCCACAGGAATAGGCTACACAGCACTGGCAGAAGCACAACGGTCGGACACTGAGATCCCGGCTTACCGCACCGCCATTTCTGGGCTCCAGTTGGAGGATGTCTCCATCGGCCCGGCAGCAGATCAACTCCTGTGTGATGTGTCTACCGGCAAACCCCGACCCGTGGTACCAGCGGTATGGAGGCACCGGGTGTTCGACACGCTGCACGACCTGGCCCACCTGTCCATCCGGGCATCCATCGAGCTGGTAGAGGACAGATTTGTCTGGCACGGTTTGTGCAAACAGGTCGGACACTGGGCCAGGAACTGCGTGCACTGCCAGACCGCCAAAGTCCAGCAACATGTGAAGGCTCCCCTCCAGCAGTTCCAGCCAATGCACAGGAGGCTCCAACACATCCACGTGGACATCGTCGGCCACCTGCCAGTCTCCCGGGGTGCCAGGTATATCTTTACCATGGTAGACAGGTTCACCAGATGGCTGAAAGCCATACCACTCGCAGACACGTCCACTGAGTCCTGCGCCAGGACGTTCATTGCAAACTGGATCACTAGGTTAGGCCTCCCAACGGATATCACCTCCAACAGAGGGGCGCAGTTCACGTCTGGTTTGTGGACAGCACTGGCGCAGCTCCTGGGCACCCAGCTGCATCACACCACAGCGTACCATCCCCAGTCCAACGGTTTGGTAGAGCGATTCCACCGGCATCTCAAGTCGGCCCTGATGGCGCGCCTCAGGGGCCACAACTGGACAGACGAGTTTCCCTGGGTCCTACTGGGCATCCACACAGCCCCCAAGGAGGACCTGGGCACCTCCTCGGTGGAATTGATCTACGACGCCCCCCGACAGTCCCGGGTGAGTTTGTACCAGAGGCCCGATGTTCAGAAGAAACTCCAGCAGCGGTGCTAACGAGGCTGCGGGACAAGGTAGGGACCCTGGAACCGGTCCCGACCTCCAGGCATGGTCCCATGTCATTCTTCACCCCTAAAGACCTCCGAGACTGTGAGTATGTTTTTATTTGCAGGGGCATGCACAGGTCACCTCAACGGTGGCCATACGAGGGACCCTTCAAGGTGATCCGGCACAACGGAACCACGTGTGTTGTGGAGGTGGGTAGCCGGGAAGAAACTTTCACAGTGGACCGCCTCAAACTGGCACACTTGGACATTGAGCAACCAGTGAGGGTATCCGCCCAGGCAAGCCACACTGACTGGGGGCTCCACTCCCCCGATGGACGTTTCTGGGGGGGGGGCGGGGGATGGTGTGGTGACCCTCTCACGTGGGACTCAAACCACCATCGGGAGGCACGGGCAGACACGCTGTAGCGTGTTTGGAACTACCCACTCGTGGCAGATCTTCCGGGGACAGTCTGACGTCAAGTCCGCCCCGCAGGTCACAGGGGCCCATGGGAACGGAGATTTAAGCGCGCGATTTTGAATCAGTTAAGGCATTCTGAGTTCAGCTCTCTCTGCCTCCGTGTGTTTCTCTAGTAGCACTTTGCGCGCGACTACAGTGGTACATTTATTATTTAGAACATTTATGGATTATATTTATTAACACATAATTAATCACAGGGTATTTCAAAATTATATTAACATAGATTTCAAAATTATATAAGCATAGCTTCAAAATGATATCAACATAATATATTATTTCATATAAAAGAAAATTGTAGATGCATGGCATCTAAGGCTATGTGCACGGGAGCATTTCAGTTACTGCGCAGCCATGCAACTTAGAGGGAACAGTGCTCCTGTCCTTGCCGATATATTATCCCCAAACACGTGCACTCATACCTCTGCGTTAACCTTTGTCATTGCATCTTCACAAAGGCCTTCTGGAAATGCAGATACACCTCAATTACTGTTTACGTCTTTCTTGGCTGTCTTTGGCTATTTTTGGTAGCAGACAAGTAACATGGCTCACGCCCAATTTTAAACATCAGCTTTGCAAAAAGGAAAATCCGATTGCAGTCTCAATTTTGTCTTGGGTTTATTTAGATTTCAAGCACATATTTAACTTTATTTTGAGAGAAAATATGTCTTTTCTGGAAAAAAATCTCAGTGGTAACTTCATATAAAAATCTACATGTAATGATTGTAGGCATTATACTGTCATTGCACCTATCAATCTTTCTGTACTGACATGAGCAGAAATTCTAGTGTCGGCAGGGATGGAGGAAGCACCTCCAGGATCATTATGCCCCATCCAGCTGGGTAAAAAGCTGTTTAGCTGCTAGAAGGAAGATTATTGCCTCCCATTAGACCTATTAGGTGTTCCCTCACATTTTAACTAAATTTCATCATTCGTGTGCTCATCTGATGTTCAAAACAACTCGCTCAACCTGTCATCTAATTTCCCGGTAATGGAGACCGAAGAGACTGCAAATGCTGGAATATGAAGCAAAAGGCAATCTGCTGGAGGAAATCAACAGGTACAGCATCATCTGTGACATATCAGGCCAAGACCCTGCCTCAGGCTGGGTGGGGGGGTACTGATGCAGGTTTGCGACCCAAGATATCTGCCATTCCTTTGATTCCCCATTATTAGTTTACGATTGAGCTGGGGAAATCGGAATTACCTATGTCTCATATCCTTTCCTCAAGATGCAAGCTCATTTTGAGGAATATATGAGAGGCAGGAAAACAATTGGATTACCAAAGACTGTTAATGCTGATAGAGAATCACAAGAAATGCAGAGACCCAGGAGAGCTGGGTAAGATCCTTCCAAACATCTGAAGGCAAAGGATACAAATTGCTGAAAAGCTAAGGAAGTTATTTTAGTTATTATTTACCATTTGAATTATTAGTTGCCATTTAGATTATGGAAATTTCAATAACTAATTTTCTTTAATATATGAAACCATTAAATATATTAATTTATTAATTTTAAATTTTTAATAACAGAAAATTACAGTCTTTATACCATGTGGTCATATTTTAGTTTCATAAACAACCATGGAGCTGTTATTCTGCTTTTATGATATACAGAATTAGTAGATTTTTTAATCTAATGGTTTTGAAGAACAATATTGACTTACAAGCAGAATAAAAAGGTGGAGGTGGCGGGGAGGAGGACTAGCCTGAAGTTGGCAACAACACAACCTCTTTGTTATGTCTCTGTAACAAAAAATTCCAGTTTATATCCATATCAAAACTTCTATTTGATCCTCCTTTGATGATAATAACAAATTCTTCCTATCATGTAGTCTGTAAAACACTGCTAGTTTTCCAGCTTTTGTGAAAAAAGTTACATCTATCTACAGGCTACTTAATTATATGTTTATTTGTAATAAAATTAACATGATAAGTCACTTTCGGCTCAGTGGCATAATGCTGTCATTCACAAAATTATGACGCCTTATATTTGGGATCTGTATTAATTAACTGGGCTAAAGCTTGTGGCTTGTAAATGCTCCTTATTTTGTTCACATTATGAAGGAAGGAAATAATCACAGCCAAATGGGAAATTGTGGACAGTCATAGCATCCTCTGCTTATCTTTCATCTTTAATGTAATAAAATATTTCAAGATGTTTCAATGTCAACCAAAATTTGATTTCTAAGCTATATGTAAGAAGATTCTTCATTACTGAATGAATCAACTCAGCTTAGTGACTGGCAAAATGATGTTTCAAAAATCATAACATGTAGTGCCTTAAATCCTTAAAGATTCACTCACATAAAGTGCATTGTTGCCCTTTAATATAAACAACACACGACACAAAATATCAACAATCTACATACATTAATTACTTACATATATGATATAATATAAACAACTAATTATTTATAGACACAGGAGATTCTACACAGCAGGAAGAACTCAACAGGTCAGGCAACATCTAAGGGAATGAATAAGCAGTTGACACTTAAGCCCGAGACCCTTCTTCAGGACTGGAATGGAAGGGGAACGATGCCAGAATAGAAAGGTGGGGAAGGGGAAGGAGGACTTGCTGGAAGGTGATGTGAAGCTAGGTGGGTAGGAAAGGAAAAGGGCTAGAGAAGAAGGAATATGATAGGATGGAGAGTGGAACATGGGAGAAAGGGAAGAAGGGTGGGCAGCAGGGAAAGATATTAGTCAAGTGAGGAGAAGGGGTAATCAACCAGAGAGGGGAATAGAAGAAGAGGGTAGGGGAGGGTAAAGTATCGAAAGCAGAAATTATTGTTCATTCCATCAGGTTGGAGGTGACCTAGGTGGAATACAAGGTGTTGCACTTCAACTCTGAGAGTGACCTCACCATGGCTAAAAACGAGGCCTTGGACTGACATGTCCATTCCCTTATTCATTCCTCTCTCCCCACTAATCTCCCACATAGCACACATCCCTGCAATTGACAAAAAGTGTTACACCTGCCCATTCACCTTCATTCAGGGGCCCAAATGGTCCCCTGAATTCAAATGGTCCTTCAGGTGAGGCAACATTACACCTGCAAATCCATTGGGAGAATCAATTGTATCCAGTGCTCCCAAAGCAGCCACCTCTACACTGGTGAGACCTAACATAAATGGGGATCTGCCACATTGAGTACCTCTGCATCATCCACCAAAAGTGGAATTTCTCGGTGGTCAACCATTTTAATTCTTCTCCCTATTCCCATTCCAACATGTCAGTCCATGGTATCCTCTAACATAGTCATCGTATGAATTGATAATTCAAGTAAATCATTTTATTACTTCCTACAAATCAGACCTTACATCAATTCTCTATGCGTTACCGCAGCATAATTCTTTAATAATGAATACATTGTATGACATGTTCTAAACAATAATTGTTCAGACTAGGTTCAAAAAATGTGATTAAAACTTAGCAACAGCAATAATTAACAATCTTATGTTGTATTTGTTATATAACTGCTGACAATGAACTCAATCTTCTATATAAGTTTCTTTTTAAGATTCTTCATCTCTGTGCTTCTACTTTCAAATCAGTGTAACCCCCTGGGTCGCCTCAGGCTCGCTCAGCTCATTCTCGTCTAGGGGGAGCAGCCTTCGGCCCCACCAAACTGGGTAATCAGCTGGTGTGGATGCTGTGTGATATCCCCACCTCACCCAAAAACAGACAGTACACCATATGCGATTAAATGAGTACAATTTATAAAGGTTACTATAACTAAGTGATTAATAATGACACAGTATATATGAAGGAAAAAAATAAAGAAAAGGCGCCAAACTTATCAAAGTCCAAACCACTTCATGCACAACTGTTGGAGCTCAATTACTGAAGTCTTCTGGCCACCATTCAATCCCCTCCGAACTCCTCGACTCACAGCACAGGACCATCCGAAGTGATCTACCAAACACATCTATCTTCGTCTCCTCTCCTCGGGGTACATCCTGGCCCCAGACCCCCCCCCCTTGGGGGCCATTCCTCACCCAGTTTACAGCATCGCATCCTTTCTCTCTCACCCCCTCGCGCTGATCTCCCCAAAAGCCCGCCAACAATAGCTTACAGACTCAGAAGAAAGAGCAACATTAATCCCAATTGGTTTACAAAGGAATACAATTCTCGTTATCAGTAAATTTTAACCCAAACAAGCTTCCAGCACTCTCTCGCAACAAAGAAGCATTCCTACTTTTAACAAAACAAAGAAGCCATTTTGATTACATATACAGTAACAAAGAAAAAGCAGAAATCCCCGTTATACGCTCCCCCCACCAAATAAAAGTCATGTCCTCATGACTATTAAATAACTCGCCACCTTTCCTGCCAACACACCGTAATCCAAGCACAAACAGTGACATCTCCTCCCCACACAGTAAACCTCACGCCCTATTCCTCAGGCGCTACATAGGCCAACTATCTGGGAGTTCCCTAACCCTTCTGAGACCTCCGTACCCCCTCACCTAAACCCTTCAGGCTCGGACACAACTGGGGATACCTCGGGCCTGCTACCAACTCCTCTCTCAAACCTCTCACTCATGCCCCCCACTGCACACAGCTAACCCTCCCCACTACACCTGACTCAGGGAGAGAAGGGCCAAAGGTCTCTTCCTCAATCGAGGGAAAGTCAGCAAAAGGCAGCATGTACCGCACATCCAGCACATTATCCATCGAATCTGTATTCTTCCTCATTTCTGCGATCGGTAGCTGCTGTTTGATCTTCTCCAAATGGAAACGCATGGCCTGCACTGCTCCCGCAGTCTCTTCAGCCTCCTGTTCAGTATTCACTGCACTTCTCTCCAGCTTTTTCTTCCTCATGACTTCTTCCAGATCAACTTTCTCCAGTCTCTCCGTCTTCATTTCAAACTTGATTCTGTAAAGACAGTCACTCAGGAGCTGCGACCTTCGCCAGCCCTGGCACGTGTCCAGAAAACACTTTAACTCTGTATTTCTCAGCCGTTCCTGCAACGACCTCACTTCATATTCTCCTGAGGCAAATGCAAATACCAAAAGATCATCCACATACACCAAAACTCCAAATGCCTCCACATCCCCCATGGTCTTCCACCTGCCCCGCAGGAAGGTTGCAAGGGCTCCGGATATGCCCTGTGGCATCTTTTCGGACCCAAAGACTCCTAGGGAATTTATAACAGCTGTCTTCTCCTTGTCGGCCTCACTCATCGGGATCTGGCAACATCCACTCCTCAGATCCAGCACCTTAAACCACTTCACACCACTCAGACAGGCCATCGCCTCTTCGGCCCTCAGGGCCATATTCTGGTCACTGACAGTGCGCTTCTTCAGCACAATATAATCCATGCACATGCTGCCTATGTCTTCCACGGCTTCAGGGGCCATTCACCACAACCTCCCTCTCTCCGAGGTGTCTTCAGTGGTCAACTCCCCTTCCTCGTGGTATTTCGCAGCGTCCACTAAGAGGGTCTCACCCTCAGATACTTCCCCCAGGCCGTACCACCACTGGCTCTTGTTTGAGTTCGGTATCGGCCCAATGCTGCTACACATGTCCGCACAAGCAGCTCGAAACTCTGGGTGCATTGACAATGCCTCCAAACAGCACTCACTCGCCTCCTCCGGGCAGGCCCCCAAGCGCACCAGCAAGATATTGGTTCTCTCCAGAACCGAAACGCTGCCCGTCTCAACAGTGTCTGGACACATCAGCATTACCGATTCACGAACCTCAGTCTCCACCACATTTGCCTCTAAGAACTCCATTTTCACTGACCAACAACCATTGTCTGGATAATCACTGGCACTGTTACCCCAAATCTCCAGTGTCCTCAATGTTGTCAAGGGTAAATGCTTCCAATAACGGTTATAAAACAAACTGTACAGCAACTTAACTGGTGCCCCGGTGCCGAGGATGGCTTTAACTTGACTTCCATCCATCCGTAACAACACCCGTGTGCATGGCCCCTCTAAGCCTTCAGGAATAGGGTCTGCTCCTTTCGGGAGTTCCTTGGTACATTGCTGGGAATGTGCTCCCCCAGAGACCCCAAGCCGTTCCCCCACTGGGCCTCCTCTGTTTCCTGACACCTCTCGGATCGGCTGAACAACTGAGGGAGGAGCTGATCCCCTAAACAGATCCCCCTGGCACCGCAAGCAATTTATCTGCCCTCCTAGGCAAAAAGGGATACCCTAAAAGCTTTCCACCAATCTCCTGCCATGGATATGATAAGCCCCCCAGATGCAGCATTTGACTTCCATTCGAACCACACGCATTTTCCCACACTTTCACATAACTGACACCTGTCACCCCCAGGTAATTGTACCTGACAGTTCTAACAACGCCACCAGCCCGCCTACTCAAACTTCCAACCAATCCCTGTCGCTTTCCCTCAGCCAAGCTCTGCCACTCACCCAACAACTGAGAGGCCTGCTCCGCCCACGCCTCCGCCCCTTTAGGGCTGGACATTATTCCAACAACCGGGCGGAACCCACCACTGCTGAAACATCCCAACCTGTCACTCCTCACTCTCCGAACAGCATGGACAACCCATGGCCCCACCACTTTTTCGTCAGCGCTAGACTGAACTCGAACAACAACCTCTGGGCTACCAAAAGTAGCCACCCCACCCAACACACGTGCAGCGATAACCAGCAATCGCACACCCGCAAAGGCACACCAGCTCTTCGCCGCAGACATAATTTAAAGAAGGTGATCACAGCTTCCACAGAAATCAATCCCGGATGAGCCCCCACAATGTAACCCCCTGGGTCGCCTCAGGCTCGCTCAGCTCGTTCTCGTCTAGGGGGAGCAGCCTACGGCCCCACCAAAATGGGTAATCAGCTGGTGTGGATGCTGTGTGATGTCCCCGCCTCGCCCAAAAACAGACAGTACACCATATGCGATTAAATGAGTACAATTTATAAAGGTTACTATAACTAAGTGATTAATAACGATACAATATATATGAAGGAAAAAAATAAAGAACAGGCATCAAACTTATCAAAGTCCAAACCACTTCGTGCACAACCGTTGGAGCTCAATTACTGAAGTCTTCTGGCCACCATTCGACCCCCTCCGAACTCCTCGACTCGCAGCTCAGGACCATCCGAGGTGATCTACCAAACACATCTATCTTCGTCTCCTCTCCTCGGGGTACCTCCTGGCCCCAGACACCCCACTCCCTGGGGTCCATTCCTCGCTCAGTTTACAGCATCGCGTCCTTTCTCTCTCACCCCCTCGCGCCGATCTCCCCAAAAGCCCGCCAACAATAGCTTACAGACTCAGAAGAAAGAACAACATTAATCCCAATTGGTTTACAAAGGAATACAATTCTCGTTATCAGTAAACTTTAACCCAAACAAGCTTCCAGCACTCTCTCGCAATAAAGAAGCATTCCTACTTTTAACCAAACAAAGAAGACATTTTGATTACATACACAGTAACAAAGAAAAAGCAGAAATCCCCTTTACATCAGTTTGCATCCTGACTCCCACTCTGACTTTCTTTAGAAACACACTTTTCCTCTTTCCTGTATTCCTTATGAAGTTGCAAATTGATCTTCTTTGATTCATCCTCTCCAGATTGTCTCTAGGCTTTCACTGCTGGCACAAAAATTTTCAATCTATTTTATTTCACTATCCTTTCACTGCATTAGGCTGATTTTTCTAAGACCAAATCTACTTTGACATCTTTTATAGGCTGTATTGAGCTTTTGAACTACCTACACATTTTAAAGCATATGTACTTGATTTAATCCATTCATCGACTGTTGTCAACAAAGGTCTTGTAAACATTGTGCTCTTCCCAACACTCATCTTCTGAATTAAAATTACTTGTCCCAGACAGAACTGAAATTACCTTGCACGGTGGTATATAATACAAAACGCTGGAGAAACTCATTAGGTTAGGCAGCATTTATGGAGAGCAATAAACAGCCGATATTTCCAGCCGAGGCCTTTCATCAGGATAGAAACGGACGTGGGAAGAAGCCAGAATATGAATGTGGTGAGGGGAGGGGAGTTCAAAGTGGCATGAGCTGGGTGAAATCTGGTGAGGGGAGAGCTAGGTGGGTGGGGTAGGGGGGAATAAAGTGCAAAGCTGGGAGGTGATAAATGGAAGGGGTAAAGGCTGAATGTGAAGGAATGAGAAGAGTAGACCACGGGAGATAGGGAAGAAGAAGGGTACTAGAGGCAGTGATGGACAGATGGGAAGGGTAAGGCTGAAAAGATAGCCAAAATGGGGATTGAGAAAACAGAAAAGGGAGAGGGAGCAGAAATTATCAGAAGATAGAGACAACAATGTTCATGCCATCAGTTTGGAGACTACCCAGACAAAGTATCAGGTTTTGCTACTCCAGCCTGAGAGTGGCATCATTGAGGCAGTAGCGGAGGCCGAGGACTAACATGTTGGAATGGTGATGAGAAGTAGAATTGAACTGGGTGGCCACTGGGAAAGCCTGCCTTTTGTGCAAGATAGAGTGAAGGTGCTCAATGAAATGGTGTCCCAATCTACATAGGATCTCACTGACGTGAAGGAGGCTTCATTGGGAGTGCCATATATAGTTGATGACCCCAACAGACTTGCAGGTGAAGTGCAGGTGAATGTTGGCGATGGAGGAGGTGTAGGGGCAGGCACAGCACTTGTCACACTTGCAGGAACAAGTGGGACAAGTGTACACTTACAAGTGTACCAAGAGGAAAATCAGTGGGGAGATTGAATGGACAAGAGAGTTTCATAGACCCTGATCCCTGTGGAAAGCAGAGAGCTGGTGGCGGGGGTGGGGGGGGGGGGGGTGCGGGTTAAAGGTGAAGGAAAGATGCGTTTAGTGTTACGATGCCATTGAAGATAAGGGCAGTTGTGGGGAATGATGTGCTGGAAGCATAGGCTGGTTGACTGGTCTCCACTCTTCCCTCTCCACAGACTTTCTCTTTGTACTAAACCCTGCAAGCATGCTCGGAGAAGTCGACTGTATCTGGTGCTCCTGATCTGGCCTCTTCTACATTGGAGTATGCTCTCTATTAGTTTTGTCCAGGTACAGCGAAGAGCTTGTCTTACAAATTTTTCATACAGGTCAAATTATTACACTGTGCATTGAGGTAGAACAAGATAAAAACAAAAATAATATAGAATAAAGTATAAAAGCCACACAGATAATGCAGTGCAGGTAAACTATAAAGTGCAAATCATAAGAGCTAGATTGTAAGGTGTCATACAGCATGATAGAAGCTTTCCTTCAGCCTAGTGGAACCTGATTTCAGGCTTCTGTATCTTCTGCCCAATAGGGGATGGAAGAAGAGAGAAGGTCAGGCTCGGTGGGCCCTTTGATTATGTTGGCTTTATTGCTAAGTGCAAACAGAGTCCTTAGAGAGAAGGCTGGTTTCTGGGACATGCTGAGCTGTGTCCTCAACACTGCTGTTCTGTGTGGTCACACGTAGAACAATTGCAATTCCAAGGCATTATGCATCCAGGTAGAAAACTTTCCATGTTGTGCACCATGTTGCTGCTTGTTACAGCCACTCAAGGAGGATGGTATCGGAGGCGATGTGTGGAGGCAGCGTGCAGTTCAACAAACAGTGCAGATCATTGTCTTGGATACTTTTCTTGTGATCACCAGACCCTGCTGGACATTGGTAATGTAGAATATTCTAAGTCTAATTTACTGGTTCATTGGCAAGGCCAACAGCGGACGAGCTGAGTGGCCTCGGTTGTTGTGTGGTCCAGGCCCTCAAGCTGTGCGTTTGCTTCCTGCAGCTGCCCAGAAGTGGTGTGGCACAACAGGTGTCCTGGCTGGGTGTGTGCTGGCCCCACCCATTGGTGATGCCCTCCAGTATTCACTCAGTGGAAGACAAGCTAGACTGCATTTGTCTGCAGATGCACCAGCATGAGATGAGGAACTGTTGTGTACTTGTTCATTCAGAAACGTGACTCCAGGACAATCACCCTATGCATCATCAATCTACTGGCCATGACACTCAGGGGCGGGCTATATTACTGTTGTTATTATTGTTTTATGACCCTACGTTTCACTGCTATCATCCAGTAATTATATGTGCCTTGTGCTGTGTGTGACTGTTGCTCACTCAGTTTCAGCAAGACCAAAGAACTGATAGTCGGCTTCAGGAGAGGAAAACCAGAGGTCCATGAGCCAGTAATCATTGGAGGACAGAGGAGGAGAGGGTTAGCAACTTTAAATTCCCAGATGTCACTATTTCAGAGGACCTGTCCTAGACCCGACATGTAAGTGCAATTGCAAAGAAAGCACGGCAGTGCCTCTACTTAGGAGTCTACTGAGATTCAGCATGGCATCTAAACCTCTGACAGATTTCTGTAGATGTGTAGTGGAGAGTGTGTTGACTGGCTGATCATCATCTGGTATGGAGTTACCAATGCCCTTGAATGGAAAACCCTACAAAAGATAATGGATTCGGCCCAGCACATCTCAAGTAAAGCACTTCTGACCACTGAGCACATTTACATGAAATACGACCATAAGAAAGCAGCATCCATCATCAGAGACCCTCACCACCCAGGCCAGGCTACCTTCTCATTGCTGCTATCTGGCAGAAGCATAGAAACATTGAAATCCACAGCACAATCCTTCAGCCCACAGTGTTGTACTAACCATGTAACCTACTTTAGAAACTACCTAGAATTTCCCCACCACATAGTCCTCTAATTTGCTAAGCTCCAGGTGCTATCTAAGAGTCTTTTAGAACCCTATTGTATCCAGCTCTACCACCTTCACTGGCAGTGCATTCCATGCACCAACCACTCTCTGTGTGAAAAGGGTTGTTTTGTGGTGCCAATTGTTACAAAATGCAGCTGTGATCTGATTTATTGAAATGATTTCACATTGCATTTTCAAAGTCTTTCCAATGGAACTCCAACTAGTTCTCTGCATTTTTCAAGAAAACCGGATGGACAGCATTACAGAAATGAGCTAGAATACCTATAGATGCTAAATACATTTATGCCCAGTACATTCAATAAACAGAAGCCACGATCTCCACGTGTACACAATGTCCTCCGCTCAATCTAAAGGATTCTGCAGCCCAATTCTGGGTCATAGCCATGATGATTTGTGATTCATACATCTTGTTCTGTAAAACAATTAGGAATTCACTTTAATTCTGCAACCAATATCTTTGTGGAAAAGAACTAATATGTACACACAGGATGTCTGTGGTGGGATGTACAAGAAGGTACAAGAGCCTCAGGACTCACATCACCATGTTCAAGAACAGATACCAATCCTCAACCTTTGGGCTCTTGATTAAAGAGGATAACTACACTCATCATTGAGATGTTTCCCACAGCAGATAATCTCACTTTAAGGGCTCTTTATCTTGTTATTTATTGCTATTTACTTATATTTGCATTTGACCAGTTTGTCTTCTGCATTCTGGTTGATTTTTCATTGATCCTGTCATTGTCACTTTTCTATAGATTTGTTGTGTATGGTCACAGGAAAATTAATCTCCGTGTTGTATATGGTAACATATATGTACTTTGATAATAAAATTTACTTTGAACATTGTTGGCACTGAGTTTTGAAACTTGGCCCCAGAGGAATGCTGTTTCATTTGGGTGCATTCGTGTGTATGTTTGCATGACAATTGAACCTGAACTTAAACTTAGATTTGACTTCAGCCTCCTGAGAAAGTAGGGGTGTTGGTGAGCTTTCTTGACCATGGCATCAATGTGGTTGGACATCAATACCGTTGATGTAAACAAGAACATGTACACTAAACCCTGCCTGGAGCCAAAGAGCAGATTTTTGTTTTGCTAACACTCGAGGAAAGGTTGTCATGACAATATGTCATTAAATTCTCCATCTTATTCTTTTACTCCATTTCATCATTACTGCTTTTAATGTCCAGATGCTCCAGAGAAGAGCGTAGGGTCAGGAACATGAAATCCATCATAGTCCTGTTTCGGCTGTAGGTAAATTGCTGTGGGTCAAGGTTCTTTCGGAAGGCTGGAGTTATTACGTTAATGCCATGACCAGGTCTCACATCACTTCATGATGGTAGTTAGCAGAGACACTGAGCAGTAGTTGTTATGGCACATTCTTTTTTTACTTAGATACTGGGGAGATAATGGTCCTCTTAAAGCAGGTGGGAGCCACAGATTGAAGCAGGGAGAGGTTAAAAAAGTCTGAAAATTCCTGTGCCAGCTGTTCCACGCAGAATCTAAGGACATGGCCAATGATACCATCAGGGTCCAATGCTTTCCATGTGTTTATCCTCCTGAAGACTTATCTTATGCCTATGATAGTGACTACAGATTGAGGTGCACTGGAGACTGTCGGATGCCCGTTCCCTTATGTTCAAAATATGCATAGAACATGTTAATCTCACCAGGAGGGGATGTGCAGTTGCCGGCGATGCTGCCTGACTTAATTTTGTAACACGTTATTTAAGGCCTTCCAAAGCTGATGACTGGACTGGGAGTCAGTTTTGGGACAGGAACTATCTATTAGCATCTAGATAGCTTTATGAAGGTCATTTCTTGAATTCTTGTAAAAGTTAGGGTCACCTTGTTCAAATACTGCAGACCTAGACCAGAAAAGATTGGATCTCCTGGTTCATCCATGCATTCCAATTTGGGAATTTATCCTTTTTAGTATGCAGTCTAAGAACACCCTTGCTGATAAAGTCTGTGATGGCAATGACATCTAGTATGGCAACTGAGTCTTTGAACATGGACCAGTTAATTAATTCAAAACTTTTATGTAAAAGCTCATCTATTTCCTTAGGTCTGCACTGTATGATTTTCTGTGCTGGGTTCTCCTGTTTCATCTTCTGCTTGTGTGAGGGAACAAGCTGCACAGCCTGGTGATCTGACATACCAAAATGTGGGTGGGGGAGAGGCTCAGTAAGCACTTTTGATCATGGTATAGCATTGGTCCAGGATGTTTGGACCTCTGGTGCTACAGGAGATGTGCTAATAGTATATTAGTAACAAACTCTTGAAGTTGATCTGGATGAGGTCATAGGTAATAATGAAAAGGGCAACTGGGTATCCCATTTCAAGGCTGTTAATCACAGAGTCATTGTCATGGCCATCCCTCAAGTTCGTGGATGATGGTCTTCGTTCCGTCGATCTATCACAGAGCGAAGATGCCTGTGTGTGTATTTGTTAAATGTGTACTTGACGTTGCACTCCAAGAAGTACACGATACTTCACAAATCAACCAAGTGATTCCAATGTCATGGAAACCACGACAATTGGAGCTGATGGATTTGTTGCAGCCCTCATTCGCCTTTACATCTGTTGAGTTCGAAGTAACTTTGTCCGCCTGTTCCACCGTTGAGGTCAGAGTATACACAGGTCATCAAGTGCAGATTAAAGGGCATAAAAGATAAATGTGAGTAAGTTTAATTAAGTGCCATTATGAGTCTGTTATCCTTGATTTCAGAGCGACGTGAGGAAATGTTATCAGATAATCCTTTCCACATTTGGCTGATTCTAATTTTATTTCTCTAAAATCAAACAGTGAGGTCTTTATAGTCAAAGTTGTACTTAACGAAAAATAGTGTGCGTGTGCCATATGGTTAAATATTTAAAAATCAGGATGAAAAACTGGAATTCTGCTTCTCTAAAATACTGATATTGCACCAATTGATTTAGACTTAAATAAAAAATAGTCCACTTATTTCACTCATAATGTCATGCTTTTACTATTAGGATTCAGCACAAGAAAATTCCCAGTGAGAAAAACTATTTCGCTCACTTTAATGAAGTTATCAGAGAAGCATTAAGATAATCAAATGCGGCAACCAATGAAATTTGAAATCGTGAGACTTTTGATTCCATACGTTCATTTGGAAATAGATTCCAAATGATCATTATGATCATTTTCTTCCATTCTCTTCCCCATTGTACTCCTCTTTCTCATACTGAGGGCATCTCTTCTTCTCTAACCTTGCCCTGCATTGGTGACAAATAGTGATTAGTTTAATATTTGGTTATATAAACATAGAAATGTTGGAAATGTATAGGAACTGATGGAGAAAAACAAACTATGAGAGTAAGCCACTTAGGGACAGAAACAAACATAAAGCTCCTTGATGCACCATCAATAACTCACTCTGAGACGTAAAGGCGAGATATCGGCTTTTATTGACTGGAAGAAGGAACCAGCAGTGAGTGACCACCATACTACATCCTGGACTGAGAGGCCGGGCTCATGCCTCAATCGCCTTTATACAGGGGTCTGTGGGAGGAGCCACAGGAGCAGTCAGCGGGGGGCATGTCCAGACAGGTATATGTAGTTCACCACATTCACCCCCCCTTTGTTTTAAAAGAGAGTCCCCATGGGGCGAAGTTTCTTACAAGTATATTTACAGGTTAAGTCTATCAGGTGGTCGAATCTGTTGCTGTGATTTACGTAGCACCGGCTGTGATTGCACAGATGCCGGTGGTGGTGATTGCACAGATGCCGGTGGTTGTGATTGCACAGATGCCGGTGGTTGTGATTGCACAGATGCCGGTTGTGGTGATTGCACAGATGCCGGTGGTGGTGATTGCACAGGTGCCGGTTGTGGTGATTGCACAGGTGCCGGTGGTGATTGCACTGGAGATGGAGGTAGTGCTGGTTCCGGCCTGACTGGAGGTGTCAGCCCACTAGGCGTCAGTGATCCCTCACGCATGTGCGAGGCGCCTGGTATATATGCGTACGAAACGCCCGGTATAGAAGTGTCGTGAGGAGTCTGTGTAGGGCCTGGTGTGCACGGTGTCACCTCGGGTACAGGGTTCATAGTTACCGTGGAGTGTTCGGGGTAATGGTCTGCTGCACCTGCGGGCGCCAGGTCGCGGACGGAGACCGTGTCCTCCCGCCCATCAGGTAAGACCACGTAGGCATACTGGGGGTTCGCATGTAGAAGGTGAACCCTCTCGACCAGCGGGGAGTATTTATTGCTCCTCACATGTTTCCAGAGCAGCACTGGCCCTGGGGACGTCAGCCAAACCGGTAGGGTGGTCCCAGTGGCAGACTTCCTGGGAAAAGAGAATAGGCGCTCGTGAGGGGTGGCATTGGTGGATGTACATAACAGGGAGCGGATGGAGTGCAGTGCCTCAGGGAGGACCTCCTGCCATTGAGAGACCGGCAACCCTTTTGACTGAAGGGCTAAAAGTGTGGCCTTCCACACTGTGGCATTCTCCCTCTCCACCTGTCCATTTCCCCAGGGATTATAACTCGTGGTCCGACTAGAAGCAAGCCCCTACCTAGCAGGTACCGGCGCAGCTCGTCACTCATAAAGAAGGACCCTCTATCACTGTGGATATAGCAGGGATATCCAAACAGAGTGGAGAGCTGGCGCAGGGCTTTTATGACGGACGTGGTAGCGGTGTCGGGGCAGGGAATGGCAAAGGGGAACCGCGAGTACTCGTCGATAATATTGAGAAAATAGACATTGCGGTCGGTGGAGGGAAGGGGGCCCTTAAAGTCAACACTCAGTCGCTCAAAAGGGCGGGTGGCCTTGACAAGTTGCGCCGTGTCAGGACGGTAGAAGTGCGGTTTGCACTCAGCGCAAATTTGGCAGTCCCTGGTCATCGTCCTGATGTCCTCCAGGGAGTACGGCAGGTTCCGAGCTTTCACAAAATGGTAAAATTGGGTGACCCCCGGATAGCAAAGATGTGCATGAAGGGCGTATAGCTGGTCGAGCTGTGCGCTAGCACACGTTCACCGGGATAGGGCATCAGGGGGCTCATTGAGACTGCCAGGCCGGTACAGGATATCATAGTTTTAGGAGGAGAGTTCTATTCTCCACCGCAAAATCTTACCATTTTTGATTTTGCCCCGCTGTTGGTTGCTACCCTCAATCAGGAAGGCAGGCCAGTAGCATTCTTTTCTCATACCCTTCGAGGCTCTGAAATTCGGCACTCCGTGGTGGAGAAAGAAGCCCAGGCCATAGTGGAGGCTATTAGGCACTGGAGGCACTATCTTGGGTGCAACCGAGCGCTGGTCCCTCAGCAAGGTGAACCTTTTGCCAGCGAGATAGTGCCTCCAGTGCCTAATAGCTTCCACTATGGTCTGGGCTTCTTTCTCCACTGTGGAGTGCCGAATTTCAGAGCCTTGAAGGGTACGGGAAAAGAATGCTACTGGCCTGCCCTCCTGATTGAGGGTAGCAGCCAGAGTGAAATCGGAGGCGTCACACTCTACTTGGAAGGGAATGGTCTTGTCCACCGCATGCATCGTAGCTTTGGCAATGTCCCCTTTAATGCAGCTGAAGGCCGCGCAGGCCTCAGCAGAGAGGGGAAAAGTGGTAGACCTGACCAGGGGGCAGGCCTTGTCTGCGTAATGGGGGACCCATTGGGCGTAATAGGAAAAAAAACCCAGGCACCGTCTGAGGGCTTTGAGAGTGGTGGGAAGAGGGAGTTCTAACAGGGGGCGCATACGGTTGGGATCAGGGCCAATGACCCTGTTTTCCACGACATACCCAAGGATAGCGAGGCGGGTGGTTCCGAACACACACTTGTCCCTGTTATAAGTAAGGTTCAGAGTTTCAGCCACTTGGAGAAATCATCAGAGATTGGCATTGTGATCCGGCCAGTCGTGACCACAGATGGTGACGTTATCCAGATAGGGAAATGTGGCTTTCAGTTGGTACTGGTCCACCATCCGGTCCATTTACCTCTGGAAGACAGAGACACCATTCGTGACACCGAAGAGGACGCGCAGGAAGTGATAGAGCCTGAAGGTGGTGTAGAGGCGGTCCTCTGGGTGGATGGGGAGCTGGTGATAAGCGGATTTCAGATCTATTGTCGAGTACACCTTGTACTGAGCTATCTGGTTGACCATATCCGCGATGCGGGGTAGGGGGTAGGCGTCAAGCTGCGTGAACCTATTGATGGTTTGACTATAGTCCACGACCATCCTATCTTTCTGCCCGGTCTGAACAACAACCACCTGGGCCCTCCAAGGACTCGTGCTTGGCTCAATGATCCCCTCCCTGAGCAGCCGCTGCACCTCTGACAGAATGAAGGCCCTGTCCCCTGCGCTGTACCTCCTGCTTTTAGTTGCCACAGGTTTACAGTCGGGGGTCAGGTTGGCAAACAGCGATGGGGGAGGGACCTTGAGGGTGGAGAGACTGCAAGTGGTGTCAGTAGCGCAGCTGTTGGCATGGTGCTGGGTGGGATGTGTGGGTCGGTGTGTGTGTGTGTGGTCAGTAGCGGGGTATATGGCGAAGTCCCACAAAACTGAGGATTCCTGACAGTGAGTGGTGGGAGGGGCCTGTCATATGCCATAGTCACGCTTTTGAGATGGCTCTGGAAGTCCAGCCCCATTAGCACAGGCTCGCACAGTTTAGGCATGACCAGTAGCGCAAAGTTCCGATATTCTGTGCCTTGCACCACCAATGTCACTACACAACCTACCCGGATGTCTGTGGAATGTGACCCAGAAGCCAAATTGATCCTCCGACTTACCAGTGTCACGAGTCCGCAGCGTTGCACTGCGTCCGGGTCAATAAAACTCTCAGTGCTGCCTGTGTCAAACAGGCAGCTAGTCCTGTGACCCTCCACCAGGATGTCCATCATTGACCTTGAAAGCTGGTGCGGGGCGCTTTGGTCGAGGGTCACGGTGGCCAGAGTTGAGCCGTCTTGGTGCCCGGTAAACACTGGCGGGTCAGGGGCGGGGCATGTTGACGCCGACAAAGATGGCCGCCCACATCCGGGTATGCAAGATGGCGGCCCCCATGTCTCACCTGCAGCACTGCACTCCGCTTGTAGTTTAGACTTACAGACCTTGGCGAAATGGCCCTGCTTTCCGCAGCTGCAGTAGGTCGCTTCTTGCACCGGGCAGCGTTGTCGGGGACGTTTTCCGACTCTGCAGAAATAACACAGCACGGGCTTTTGACGGGCCGCAGCCGTGGTCTGGTTCGGGGAGCTCGTGGAATCGCGACTGGCAGCGGCGTTGGCGAATTTGCTCGCAGGAACCAGCTGGACAGCGTCAGCATTGTGCAGAACAGCTTCCAGAGTGTCGGCCATCCCGATCGCCGAGCGTAAGGTAAGATCGGCTTTTTCCAGCAACCTGTGACGCACATACACTGACCTCAGTCCTGTAACGAAGGTGTCTCATACTAGCAGCTCCGCATGCTGTTCTGCCGTGAGCGTTTTGCAGTCACAAGTTTGGACAAGTGTCTGTAGTGCTCGGAGAAACTTGGCGCTCGATTCTCCAGGCCACTGTCGTCGCGTAGCTAAACGATGTCTTGTGTAGACAGTGTTCTCCGGCCACAGGTACTGTCTTTTGAGGGCGTCCACTGCCCCTTCGTAGGTTGGCAGGTCTCTGATAAATGAATAAACTTTTGGGGCAACTCTCGAGAGGAGAATTCTGTGCATAACGGCAGGTTCAGTTGCATGAACCTCCTCCAAGTATGATTGGAAGCATGCAAGCCAGAGTTCAAAAGCAAGAGCTGCTTCAGGGTCTTGAGGGTCCAAATCCAATCTTTCTGGACATAAAACGGTTTCCATGTTTTAAAACTTCCAGTCAATAAAATTGATGCACCATCAATAACTCACTCTGAGACATAAGGCGAGATATCGGCTTTTATTGACTGGAAGAAGGAACAAGCAGTGAGTAACCACCATACTACATCCTGGAGACTGAGGGCCGGGCTCAGGCCTTGATCGCCTCTATACAGTGGTCTGTGGGAGGAGCCACAGGAGCAGTCAGTGGGGGGGGGGGGGGGGGCGTGTCCAGACAGGTATATGTAGTTCACCACACTCCTAAAGTGTTGGCCAGAAAGAACTAAACTTTGCAAATCCACGAGAGGGAATGAGACAAGGGTAGTGGAGCAAGACAAAGAAAATGCTTTTGTTCTTACCATGTGATCAAAGGAATTGAAGTTGCCATTTTGCAAGATTGTTCTTGCAGCCACCATTTTGTAAACTGTTTTTTGCAATTGAAAGTGGCATAATGAGTTTCCCGCTGATGATCTGCTAAACTAATAAGGACAGCCCTTTAGTTTAGCAGATCATCAGCATAAAGGTACGTATTTTCTTTATCTTATTTATGTCAGGCTTATTCATAAATTTTCATTCAATGAAAACTGAAGCCTAAAATACACTGTAATGCTCATAGTTCTATGTCCCCCACAGAAGCTGCTAGCACCTGATTAGAACAATTATGGCTACTCAACCAAGATTTCTTGGTGTCCAAATGTGCAAAAAGACCAGAGTTTTGCAACTTGAGGAAGAATGCTTTTAACGTGATTTATTAAATATATTTTAATGAGACAGTTTTAAATAACTCTGTATGTCATTGATAATTAAAATCTATTTATCTTCTGAACTTTGATCATTGGCAAAGCCTGTATTGGACCTTCCTTGTTTTGTCTGTTTCTCTGCTCTCTGTTGTTTGGCTGATGTCACAGGAATCTGGGATACTTCAAACCTACAAAATTGCCCCTCTGTAATTTGCTTCAAGTATTCTATCATTGAAACGTACGTTCTACAAGTGAGCAAAGAAAATGCATTCTTCAATTATGATTATGTGTGAATATTGATTTTGGAGAAGCTTCATGTTGGATTTACATTTGTCAAACTGCCCACTAACCAAACTGTTGATGCCATGCATACTCAGTGTGTCATCAGTTTTTCTTTAGGCTCCAAAATTCAACACCCTCTATAGTCTTTGTGAACAGAGATATCCATTGATAGTCCAATAGATGTGATATTTGCAACATTGTTTAGTTCAATCCATGTCTTGCCTTGAGACATCATGTAGTCAACTAAAAATATTTTCCTTCCCTTGGGTAACTAACCCTATGTTTTAAAAATAAAAACAGAAGCATCCTTCTAAACATGTCAAATGATCTGGCTGTTCTGAGAAATAGCCTGTTTCCTATACTACCTATTTGCCAGAAGAGGAGTCAGTCTTGTATCTGCCATATGCTCTTTCACATCACAACATGAAGAAATCTTTCAAGTTACTCTTTCTGTATGTGATACTTGCAATTTAGCTCTTGTCTTCTTTATCCAGTCATTTCTTGGAACTCAGTCTTTTGGCCTTGAAACTTTCTTGCAGTTCTGTTTGTAATGTTTCCAGAGATAATGTAATGTTCTAATGTTTCAAATATTTTTCAGTAACGGCACATAATTCTCAAAGCATGGTACAGAACATGAACACGGTACAGATTCTGTTTGACACTCAGAATTAGTTTGTGCTGAATTTATGTTATCCAAAGTAGCATGCAGTAGTGAAGTTGAACGTTACTCCGTGGTATCTGAATAATATAGTATTCAAAGCTGTTTTACTTTGGTTGTTCAAAAATGGTTGTTATGACTTTCAATAATTGTATTACTTAACAGTAAATTATTTTAAAGGTCATTGAAATAAAGTGCCTTAACCTCCAAAATTAAGATTTATTTTATTCAAGAGTAGTAAATTCAGTTAGAGTAAAAGGAACCAGAACTTGTCATAAGCCAATTGCCTCTTGAGCCTCCTTTGCCATTTATGGTTCATCATAACTCTTGTGTACATTTTCTCATCCATTTCCCATATTACGACATCTGCAGTCCTCTTTTCTCAATTATACAAAAACCTCAGACCTCTGAGGCAGAGAATTCGAAAGATTTGCAACTGTCAGAATAAATACATTTCTCATCTTTGTGCAATATCTATATAAAATAATTAGCCCCTTATCTTAAGATCCCTAACGGTAGTCCTTCATCCAGAGAAGGTACCATCTCAGTGGGTGAAGTCGGCTGTGAATCTCTCTCAGAATCTTGTGAATTTATCAGATGCAATGCATTTTAATTGTTTATCACTTGCAATACGTTTTACCATTTTGCTGCTTTTTTCCAAGGTCCTGGGTATTTCCTTTGAACATGAACTTGAATTTCCACACCCACTCAATCACCCCAATAACTGTCTTCAGTCTAAGTTGTCTGATTCAATTGTAAGGGGTATAAGCTTGTTTTAAGTGGAGCACTCTAAGTGAAGCTAAAATGTGAATATATTAGCACATACAGTATTTACATAATTTGCTGTGAAATGTTGTATCTTTAATGAAGAAATGGATTTTCTTACTTTCAAAGTGTTCTTGAACTCTGTTTCTGAGGAATTATGCCAGACATTACAAAACACTGTAACACCCGAAGGACCATTTTAGATAGATGTGTTCAGAATGAATTGCTTTCCACTCTCTCCAAGATTCAGATCATAATTTTTATGCATCTTGCTCAGATTTGGTCTTCAAAGTAGTGCGGATCAGGTGGAGAGCACGCTGGCACTTGTTCCTGCTGAAGCTGGCAATTATTCCCATAAGACAATATCTGAGCAGTGCTATTATTATGTTGCATCACTTTGAATAGTTTGATTAGAAGTTTTGGGAAACAATATCGTGCATCTTTATTTGGTGCTATTTAACCACGTCCCAAGACATTGATATAATCAGTACTTTTGAAGTCAAATAATTTAAATAATAAAGTATTTCTAAATTTGGTACTTTATAGTCATCTGCAATATACATTATCATTCACATGATGATTTTGATAATGCACTACACTCAGTAAGTGAATGCATCTTATTTTTACAAGCAATTGATATTTTTATCTTCATGTACAAATGTGTAATTTCATTTACAGCATGTTTCAATTAAAGTATGTTATACTCTTGATCCTTACTGACTTTATGCTTTGTGATATAAAAATATCACAAGCAGAATTCAAAAGCAGTTTAATTCATTTCAAACTAAACAAAAAGGGCACTGAATTGTGCATTGATGAAATCCGTTCTTAATGAATCAATTAAACAATACACTAATGAAGTAATGAAAATGTTTTGTTGATCTCATGCTAACGTGCTACATCAAAGACTTCTGAATTGTTTAATAGGTTATATGTTTCATCGATGTGTGACTTGTCTGAACACTCTAGATCCAGTTACAGGTATATGCTTCAGTTTGCAGAGTTTTACATCTTCTGCCTGATTCTATGTCTATTGACCCAGGAAAGTGAAATGATTGAATTTCTTTCATGCTTGTACAATGTGGCAGAAAAAAGAATTTGTTCTGAAACCTTCCACTGTTAATATAACATAAAATCGAGAGTTCATCTGAATGTAAGCAAAATCTATGAACTGTAACAGAAAAATTGGGTATGTCTTTTGCAGGCAAACTCATAGTATTTCCATTAGGAGTATCCCATCTGGAAGATTTGAAACAATATTAGTCAAGCAAGAAATATATTTTTAATAATTAGTAATGTATTTATAATCCCAGTTGAAAGATAGCTGAAAATCCATTGAAGCTAAATGCAGAATTGGATTCCCTTCTTTAACAGCAGCACAGCTTTTGGAAAGCCTGTCAATGTTGGTCAATTAATGATTAAAAGTAAATACCAGTCACCCCTCATAAACTAAGATTTAAATCCCATTAAATTGATGAAATTATGCTTTGTTTGCCAATATAAAGTGCCTGGCATAAAATCAAAATAAATTACTTGTGCCTCACTGTTAACTGGTAATTCGCGCTGTGAGGTAATGGAAAATGTGAGATAGAAGCTGTTTGAGTCTGCTCCACCATTTTATAAGACCATGGCTGATCGACATCAACACCAATTCTCAGTAACTAGTATATCTCCATAACAGTTGCCTCCATTAGTTTACAGAATTCCATCCATCTCTATGTTTGGATAAACACAACAATGAAGCTTCCAGAGCCTTCCATGGTAGGCATTTCTGGAGGTTTACCACCCTCTGAGTGAAGAAATTGCTCCTCATATCAGAACTACATTGCCTCTCCCTTATTCTGTAATTATGGCGGTGGGGGAGCATTTTCCTTGCACCTAGTCTGTTAAGCTCCTAAAGAATTGTACATGTTTTGTTAAGATCTCTTCTTATCAAAACATGTAAAATGTTCTGGTAACTGTTTCTGTTAAGATGGCAGCACATTTGATCGCAGTGTCACCTACAGGGTCAGCCAAAGGAGTTGTTGTCCTTCTACAATCGCAAGACCCCACTGGACACTTAGAATTTAAAGTAATGCAGGTCCACCCCATCAGTGAGATGCTTATTGGCAGAGATACTGAAGGAACTGGACAGCGCAGATCATACTGCTGCCTACGACAGAGTGGCGTTGGAGGAGTTTGTGCATGAAGGAGGTGTGCAGTCTAACAGTGAGTGATGGTCAACATTGCTTTTATTGTGACTGCAAGACCATGTTGGACATTGTTAATCTGATTATTGATGGACAGCGGGGGAATTGTGTGGCCTTGGCCACAGTGAGGACCAGGCCCCAAGCTGTGGTTTCACCTGTTTACAGCCATCCAGGAGAGAGACATTGGTGTCAGTGCTGTCCATCAGAGATGGTGTGGTGCAGCATACAAGCTGGAAGTAGTGCTGCCCCCCAAGTCAGAATGTATTGAGGTCAAATGCAGATTTCTGCAGCATTCGTGGACTCAGAGTCTCGGGCTATACTTTTTTGTGTGTGGCTGTTTTTTACTGATATCGTATATGTGCTTGCTATCTTAACTGTGCTCTATATTCCTTGTTCTGTGTGTGAATGTTGGTACTGTGTTTTGCACCTTGGACCCAAAGGAACGCCATTTCGTTTGACTGTATTGATGTACAGATAAATGGCAATAAAACTTGAACTTGAACTTATTCTTCTACAGTCCAGAGAACCCAGACTCAATATATCCAATCCCCCTCATGCAGCAGTCATATCATTTGTGAAACATGTGAATGTTAGCTGCACTCAGTCTATGGTAGTCTCTGAAGGAAGGAGTAACTCTGTACATCAAACATCTGTGTTAATTATTTTCATTATGTACATTTTAGTAGATGATTTCAAATTTTTCCATATATCAGCCATATGGCTAAGGGGACTAAATATCATATTTCCGAGTTTGCAAATTATACTAAACTTGATAAGATTGCGATTAAGGGAGAGGATTTAAAGGGGCTCCAAGGGATATTGATTTTGTGGTCCATCTGCAATTTTCCTGCTTGATCACTTAGCCTGTACATTTCCCCTTGAAGCTCTTTTATATCTACTTTGTGGAAATATGACATTCAGTACCTTCAGACAAACGGTTGACATGGATTGTATAAAGTTAGATTGAAATCATCAACACCCATAGAATACCACTGGGCACACTCTTTACTGTTTGTCACATAACCAAATCTCAGTCCATTTCAGTATATACCCCTGATTCTCTGCATTCCAAGATCGACCCTTTTGTGCGGGTTTTTACTGAATGCCTTCAAAAATTCCCTGCCAAAATCTGCATTCACTCGATCTCCCTGATCTAATCTGCTTGTCATATCCTCAAAGAACTCCAGCAATACACACATAATTTTCTTTTCCTAAATCCATGTTGCTTCTGCTCAGTCCTATTTTTCTTTTCAAAGTTTTATGTTCAAGTTCCAATTTAATTGTCATTCAACCATATATGAATATCCATGAATACAGCCAAATAAAACAGCATTCCTCCAGAGGCCAAGGTACCAAACACAATGCCAACTGTCATACACAGCACAAGGCACATATAGCCCTCATAAGATAGCAGTAACCATACAATAACACAAAAACTATATAATCCAAGTCCTTTAATGATATGTCCAGTAAATTGATGGTGCATGAGCATTTCCAGCAAGAATGAACAGTTCTTAGCAGTCCACAGACGAATGTAAACACGTGGACACACAATCCAGATTGTCTTCTACCAAATGAACATTGGAGGGCAGCACCGATGGGAAGAACCAGCCCAAACCCTGCATGGAGGTGCCACTCCACTTCCAGAGTCTCCTCACCTGGACTGCTGGAACAGACACGTCTGCGGTTTGAGGCCTATCCTCACTACAATCAAGGCCACGTAGCTCCTCCGCCATCTGTCTCACCGATAGAAAGGAGACTCAGACTTGCAGTATTTTACATTTACATTATCAATGTCCAATGGGATTTTGCAATTGGAAGAGAGATATCCAAGACAATGACTGACCAATAGACTACATAGCACCTTTGTGCACTGACTCTGATGCCTTTCTGCAGCAGGCAGTAAATGGTCCACACCAAGTCCAGCTCCACCATCAATGGACAGCTTGACTATTGGGTACTTGAAGTACTTGGCAGTACTTGAAGTTCTTAATAAGACAAAGGAACAGAATTCAAAGGAACTCATTGAGTGTGCTCCACCTTTTCATCCAGGATCACATTCAACCCCATACAACTGCCCTCTCAACATATCCTTTGATACTCCGAACAATCAGGAAACTATCAACTTCCACTTTGAATATACCCATGGACTTGTTCTCCGCCACAGTCAGTGGTAGAACATTCCACAGATTCACACTCTTTGGCTAAAAAATTCCAACTTACTTCTGTTCTAAAAGAACACCTTTCAATTTTCAGGCTGTGCCCTCTAGTTCTGGATACACCCCACTATAGGAAACATCCTCTCCACTTCCATCCTATCTAGTCCTTCCCACATTCAGTAGGTTTCAATGAGATCTTCCTGCATTCTTAAAAAATTCCAGTGAGTACAGACCCAAAGTGGCCAAACTCTCCTCATGTGTTAACACCTTCATTTCCAGAATCATCCTTGTGAACCTCCTCTGGAGTTTCTTCAATGACAACACATCCTTTCTGAGATATGGGTCCCAAAACTGTTGACAATACTCGAAGTGCAACCTGACTAGTGTCTTATAAACCTTCAGCATCATTTCCTTGTTTTTATATTCTATTCCCCTTGAAATAAATGCCAGCATTGCATTTGCCTTCTTTACCACAGACTCAACCTGTGAATTAACCTTCTGGGAGTCTCGCATGAGCACTCTTAAGTCATTCTGCGCTTCTGATGTTTGAATTTTCACCCCATGTAGATAATAGTCTGCATTATTTAAAAAGCAGACAGGAGAAAATCTGCAGATGCTGGAAATTCAAGCAACACACACAAAATGCTCGTGGAATACAACAGGCCAGGCAGCATCTATAGGGAGGTGCACTGTTGACATTTCAGGCCGAGACCCTTCATCAGGACTCCCTATAGATGCTGCCTGAACCTGCTGTGTTCCACCAGCATTTTGTGTGTGTAGTCTGCATTATTGTTCTTTTTACCAAAATGCATTATCATGCATTTCCCAACACTGTATTCCATCTGCCACTTTTTTGTCCATTCTTCCAATTTGTCTAAGTCCTGCTACAATCGCATTGCTTCCTCAGCACTACCTACCCCTCCACCTATCTTTGTATCATTGGTAAACAATGCCACAAAGCTACCAATTCCTCTATCTAAATTATTGACAAACAATGTGAAAAGTAGTGGTCCTAACACTGACCCCTGAGGAACACCACTAGTCACTGGCAGCCAACCAGAAAAAGTTCCCTTTATTCCCACTCGCTGCCTTCTGCTTGTCAGCCATTCCTCTTTCCATGCCGGTATATTTCCAGTATCTTGTTAAGCAGCCTCATGTGCGGCACCTTATCAAATGCCTTCTGAAAATCCACTCCCTCTCCTTTGCCAGAGAATTCCAAAAGATCTGTCAGGCAAGGTTTCCCTTTAGAGAAACTATGCTGATATTGACTTATTTTATCATTAGTCTCCAAGTACCCCAAAACCTTGTCCTTAATAATGGTCAATTTCCAAACCGGTGCAGTTAGGCTAACTGGCTTATAATTTCCTCTGTTTTGTCTTCCTCCCTCCTTAAAGAATGGAGTGACATTTGCAATTTTCCAGTCCACTGGGACCATGCCAGAATCAAGTAATTCTTGAAAGAACATGACCAGTACATCTGTTATCTCTTCAGCAACCTCTTACAGGACTCTGGGATGTAGTGCATCTGGTCCAGGTGACTTCTCCACCTTGAGGCCTTTGAGTTCGCCTTGCACTTTTTCCTTTGTAATAACAATGGTACGTGCTCTTGCTCCCTGACACTCATGGACCTCTGGCAAAGTACTTATTAGGTTCATTTGCCATTTCTTTGCCCCCATTACTACCTCACCAGTGTCATTTTCCTGTGGTCCAATATCAACTCTCATCTTCCTTTTATTCTTTATATAACTGAAAAAACTCTTAGTATCCTGCTTTATATTATTGGCTAGTCTGCCCTGATATTTCATCTTATCCCTTCTTATATCTTTTTTAGTTGACTTTTGTGGGATTTTAAAAGCTTCCCAATCAGCCAACTCCCCAATCACTTTTGCTACTTATTTGCCCTTTACTTGGCTTTTATGCAGTCCTTAACTTCCTTTGTCAGCCACGGTTGCCTACCCCTGCATTTGAGAACTTGTTCTTCTGTGGGACATAACTATCCTGTACCTTGTGAACTATTCCTGAAAACATCAGCCATCTTTGCTCTGCTGTCATCCCCGCTAATTTCTTCTTCCAATCCACTTGGCCAAGCTTCTCTCTCATGCCTCTGTAATTCTCTTTATTCCATTGCGATACTGATACATGTGACTTATGCTTCCCCCTCTCAAACTGCAGTATGAATTCAATCATATTATGATTACTGTCCCCCTAAGGTTCTTTTACATTAAACTCCCTAATAAGATCTGGGTTATTACACAACACCCAATCTAAGATATCCTTTCCCCGGTAGGCTTAAGCACAAGCTGCTCTAAAAAGCCATCTTGTAGGCATTCAATAAATTCCCTCTCTTGTGATCCAAAACCAACCTGATTTTTTCAATCCCCTTACATATTGGTCCCCCATTACAATTATGTCATTACCCTTATTACATGCCCTTTCCTTCTTGCTTTGCAATCTCAACCCCACATTCTAGCTACTATTTGGAGGCCTATATATGATTCCCATAATGTTACACTTGCAGTTTCTTCACTCCACACACAAAAAATACGACATTCTCTGACCCTGTGTTACTTCTTTCTAAAGACGTAATTCCATCTCTTATCAATAGAGCCACACCACCACCTACACCTTCCTACCTGTCCTTTTGATACAAAGTATGTCCTTTGATGTTAAGCTCCCAACGATGATCTTCTTTCAGCCATGACTCAGTGATGCCCACAATGTCATACCGACCAATCTCTAATTGTGCCGCAAGTCCGTCCACCTTATTCTGAATGCTATGACCCTTAAAATACATTACATTCACTCCTGTAATCTTCACCTTATGAATTTGCCTCTGTGGTACAATTTAACTCTTTGCTCTGTCTGCAGTTTTACCCAGTCATTGGCTTGTCCTTCCTTAAATTCATATTACATATTACATCATCTATTTGTAAACCTGCTGACCCATCCTCAGCTCTATCATACTGGTTCCCATCCCCCTGCCATATTAGTTTAATCCACTCAACAGCTCTAGCAAACCTGCCCAGAAGGATATTGGTCCTCTTCGGATTCAAATGCAACCTTTCAGAAGAGGTCCAAATTATCCAGAAATCTGCTCCAATCTCCAATTCCTCAGCCACACATTTATCCACCACCTCCTGCTATTCCTATCCTCACTGTCACGTGGTGCAGGCAGTAAACCGAGATTGCAACCCTTGAGGTCCTCCTTCTCAGTTTTCTTCCTAACTCCCTGTATTCTGTTCGCAGGACCTGCTCTTTTTCTGCCTATGTCCTCGGTACCAATACGTACCACAGCTTCTGGCTGATCATCCTCCCTTTTCAGGATATTCTGGATGCGTTCAGAAACATTGCTGAACTTTGCATTTGGGAGGCAACCATAATCCGTGTTTCCTTGTCACATCCACATAATCACCTGTCTGTCCCCCGATTATAGCATCCCCTATTACTGCTGACATCCTCTTTAGTTTCCTGCCTTTCTTATCCACAGGCCAGACTCAGTGCCAGAGGCATAGCCATGGTTGCTTCCCTCAGGCAGTTTGTCCTCTCAACAGTACTCAAAATAGAGTACTTATTGTTGAGGGGTTGGCCACACTACCTGATGTTCTCCCTTCCCTCACTCATTTATCTGTCTCCTGTAGCCTTGGGGTGACTACCTCCTGTCGCTCCTGTGTATCACTGCTTCGCTTTCCCTAACAAGCCGAAGGTCATCGAGCTGCAGCTCCAGTTCCACACACGGTCTCTAAGGAGCTGCATCTCAATGCACCTGACGCAGATGTGGCCATTGAGAAGGCTGGTCGTCTCCCGGACATCCCACATCTGACACCCAGAACAGTCCAGCATTAATGCGATCATAAAAAAGCCATTTAAAAAAGGCAAAAACAACTTTGGCTGGCCCTGGAGAGGCTGCTGTGACTGATCACGCTGCCACCTTACCGGAGTTAAGAATTAGACTTACATTCTAGGAGGTTCCCCACCATTAACCTCAGGCTAATAGGTAGTCAATCCCTTTTTCATTCTCTCTTACTTCACTGAAAAGTTTGGCATACTCCAATTAACAGGAAAATTCTAGAGCCTATTCAGCTTTAACTCTAAAGTTCCTTCCTTCATAACTGCAAATCCTAATGACTTTTCAGTTTTCAGCTTGTTCGTCTCAAATGGAATCCAGGACAGTAATAAGCAAAGCAGATTGTTAGAAAAGCAGTGATCAATGCAAAGGGGATCCAATTGTGCACTTTTATGATGACAAACTTCTGGATGCTTTATCTGAATGCTTGGGAGTATTTGCAACAAGGTGAATGAATTGTTGCTAGAGATAGAAATAAATTGATACAATCACATGATTATTACAGAACAAATGCCAGAAGTGAAATATTTTTGGGATATTTGACATAAGCGATCATCTATCAACAAGGAAATGGGAGTGTAATATTATTAATAAGGGAAGAGATCAATGTAGTTGTGGTGAACTACATATACCTGTCTGGACATGCCCCCTGCTGACTGCTCCTGTGGCTCCTCCCACAGACCCCTGTATAAAGGTGATTGAGGCCTGAGCCCGGCCTCTCAGTCTCCAGGATGTAGTATGGTGGTTACTCACTGCTTGTTCCTTCTTCCAGTCAATAAAAGCCAATATCTCGCCTTTACGTCTCAGAGTGAGTTATTGATGGTGCATCAGTAGTACTGATAAATAATCTTGGTTTGACAGATCTTGATGTAGATCTAGAATCAATTTGTCTTGAGCTAAAAACAAAGCAAAGTCAGAAAACATTGGTTGAAATTATTTAGAAACTATTGCAAAGTACATATAATATTGAGCATGTCATTAAACAGAAAATTAGAGCTCATTGTGGCAGTGTAAACTTTAACCCACATATAAACTAGAAGAATGGTACTCTTTATAGTAAGAGAAAAATGAATTCATTGAAATTACTTAAGATATTTTTCTGAAACAGCATGTGCAGGAATCAGTTTGGGATCTATTTTGGATTCTGCTTTGTGCAATGAGAAAGGATTAATATATAATCTCATTGTGAGGGAAGTGGGTCTTTGGGATAGTCAAACAACAACACACACAAAATGCTGCTGTGTTCCACCAGCATTTTGTGTGTGTTGTTGTTTGAATTTCCAGCATCTGCAGATTTCCTCGTGTTTGCTCTTTGGGATAGTATGGTCTAATATGACAGAATTTAACTTTGAATTTAAAAGTGATATCATTTAATGCAGAAGAGGGGACTTCAATATAACCAACAACGGAAGGCATGTGTGGTTGTGATTGAACTGACATGTCCGATGGTGAATTTAAAGGATTTAAAGAAATAATGAATAAAATGTGAAACAAAAATCAAAATGGCAAAAGGAAAATCACTTATCCTTGGTTGTCAGGTGAAGAATGGATAGCTGCAATGCAATGGCATCAGATTAGTGCAGGTAATTTCACTCCGAGTCATTCTGCTCTCAGTTCTTCATAGTGCTCACGTGTACTATCTTTGTGAAGGAATCTTTGTTCATTTAGTCAGTAAATTAGTGCATTAATAATTCAACATACACCTTATTTGTTTTATTATACACAGATGCACAACAGACCCAATTGAACAAAGCTCTTTTTTGAAACCACAATCATTTCAGTGGTAGGAAGTGATGACACAGTTTATTTAAGTTCCGGGGTGGCTGGAGCTCTGAAAACTGATAAGACTACCACGTGAGGGCAGCTCATTATTTTTACTTTATAGAACTTAAAGCTTGCAATGATTAGCGCATGAGGTTTTCACCACAATGATATTGCTGATTGCTCTAAAAACTGTCCTGCTGTTAAAGAGGTCAAATTGACTGTAGTGGCCCAATGAACTTTACTGCAAACTTGGTGTACAGACCTGAGAGTTATCATCCAATCAACTGTAGCAGCAAGAGAGAGGTTTGAAAGGAATGAGCATCATTACTTCAGTGGAACCTGCAAGCCAGTGAGGAAAAGATATACTGGTTTCGGAAGTTTATCAAAAGAACTGCCGTCACATCTTCATTAACTATAATAATCTCTAGGAAAGATTGCAACTGCTGTAGGTTTGGCAGAGAACCACAGAGAGAATGGAAGCATTACTCAAAGCAACTATCAATGTAACTTCCAAATGCATTGTACTGTTGTTATATTTCCTATGGTCCAAGTGCATAAAAAATACCAAGTGTACTCTCAACCTGAAACACCTCCATATGTCACTGTGTTAATGGGGTGAATCTTCTCCTTTTTAATTGATGCTGACATTGTCACTCTCACAGGCATCACAACAGAAGCTGGCATTACCTACAGAGTCAAATATATAGGAGAGTGTTGTGATCTTCCAATCACATATTTAATGATAAAACAATAATTTTTATTGACAGTACAAACATTGTCCTTTTACAGCACTGGAACACCATTGTTTGCGGCATTGATCATTCTACCTGAAGAGAGAAGGTATAACTAGCTTCAGTGGTTCAACCATCCATTTGATGTTGCTGTAAATACTCTTAATCTGATGGGACATAGTTATAACAGAAATGATTTTATTGAAGGAGGCTGTTCTCAAACTAGTTTGCAATGTCTAGCACCATAATGTATTCAGGTCATAGAACATGGTACATTCAGTTAAAGGCAAACACGAGGAAACCTGCAGATGCTGGAAATTCAAGCAACACACAGAAAATGCTGGTGGAACACAGCAGGCCAGGCCGCATCTATAGGGAGAAGCACTGTCGACGTTTCAGGCTGAGACCCTTCGTCAGGTCCTCACAAAGGATCTTGGCCCGAGTTGTCGACAGCACTTCTCCCTGTAGGTGCTGCCTGGCCTGCTGTGTTCCACCAGCATTTTGTGTGTGTTACATTCAGTTAAAGGTCCACTTACACTTAAGCACACTACACAAATTGTTACATTTAAAAAATTGTGATCCATATAAACCATGAATAACTCATATACATAAAGTTATACCAGCAGCTCACAATTTATATATATGATCTTCTATATTATTATCATTTATTTCAAAACATGTATAGACACATGCTGTATAAAATTAATTAAGCATTAACATACATTGTTCATGTGCAGGAACACTACTACATGCTCAGAATTCTTGTCTTCCTAATGTAGTCCATACACAATGTACATCTTATATAAATATTAACATGATTATCTGAATAATAGTTATGACTGATCCATCTATACAGTGTATTTGGTACACAGCTAAATAGCATGACTTCAAAGATAATAGTCTTGTTTGTCCATCAGCCCAGCCCACTTTTGTCCTTTTTGCTTCTCTCCCCATGCGGTCCTGGTTCCTGATTTTGCTTTTCCAGTGATTAAACTATTCTTCTTCCTTTCTCACCTTTCCCCATTTTAGGTGCGAGAAGCACTCATACATTCTGTTATGATAAAAGATGCACCTATCCAGTCTTTGTTGTAGATTCATCCACCATTTTCCATTTTGATTCCGGTGATCTCGCTCCACCAGATTAACAGCATTAACAGCCCTGTTGTACTTTGCTGCAGCTCTTCCTGAGGACCCATGATCCTCTGGTTGCTTAGAGGTTGGTCTTCCATTGCCCAGATTATGAATGAAGCTGCTAGGCTATACTTTTGCTTGCTGTTCTTTTCACGGAATATGTCTTTAATCTAGAGTTCCCTGAATAACGTTTACCAGATTCCTATCACCATTGACCTGAACGCTAAGAATCACAGCCCACCTTCTTCTGAAATATTCTTTATTTTCCATTCACCTCCATGGACCAGCCTTCATTCTACCTCTTGATGCACTTCATTATTAACAGGACAGTCACAATTCTTAACTTCAATAAATGCAATACATCCAAATTCTGTGCTAGCACAACAGCCAGGATTTCTGATATCTATGGCAGTCTCAAAGACTTTCTTAATGTTAGCTATCAGTGGTTTGTGCAAAAAATCCTTAACAAGCAACATTTTTCAACCTTCTCTGCTGTGTGATTTCACCCATTTCTCTTTGATAAATTCTGAAGCTTCAATCTACTTATTGAACAGCTTCTTCTGCTTAACTGCCTCTCCCTGTTGCAGGGACTTCGTTTAAGGCAATAATTCTCAAACAACTAAGATTGGAAATAAAATGCATCAGGTTCAGAGCAGGTAATTTGTACAATCAGAGCAGTTCATTCACGTATACTCATGACAGTCGGGGAAAATAATTTCTTGAAATTGTAGCTGCCGTTTAATTTTATGCCTCTAAATAACAAGTGCAATGGTGTGAAAGTGCGGCAGCATTAAACTACCATGTTTTAAAATCTGAGCAGCAAAAAGCAACAGAATTTTAAAATATCACAATAAACTTTCTGATGCTGAAAACAAAGCTGGAATTCTGTTTTAAATGAAATAGTCAGACATTCTGCCATGATAAAAGGTAAAGTAATTCTGCAGTGGAAGTGTTAAGACCATTAGATCATAAGAGCTGAATTAGGCCATTCAGCCCATCAAGTTTGCTCTGCTATTCCATCATGACTGATCCTGGATCCCACTCAACTCCATACATCTGCCTTCTCTCCATATCCTTTGATGCCCTGACTAATTAGGAGACAATCAACTTCTGCCCTAACCACGGACTTGGCCTCCACTACAGATTCACTACTCTCCTTACCTCGGTTCTAAAAGGTCTCCCCTCAAATTTCAGGCAGTGCCCTCTGGTTCCGGATACCCCCACCATAAAAAACATCCTCTCCACACCACCCTATCTAGACTTTTCAACATTCGGTAGGTTTCCATAAGATCATCCCCCCCCCCGCCCCCACATCGTACTAAATTCCAGTGAGTACAGGCTCAAAGCTACCAAAGGCTCCTCATATATTAACTCCTTCAATCCCGGAATCATCCTCATGAACCCTGGACTCTCTCCAATGACAACACATCTTTTCTGAGATAAGGGGCACAAAACTGTTGACAGTACTCCAAGTGCAGCCTGAGTAATGTCTATTTTGAAGTAATGTCTATTATAAAGGCTCAAGAGTTCTGCAAGATAACAAGTTGTAGTTAATGAACTGAATCAGAAACATGGATTTACTTTTAGAGCTGCTGTTCATTTTAAATTGGCCTCCTAAGTGGGACACACAGATCTTGTGTTTCCTTGTTGTTATTTACATGTTTTGTCTCGTCAGCATCCGTTAACTGAATCTCTGAAGTAGTCTCTTTCTTGAGGTCTTTGCGATTTCTTCTTTATACTTCTCCTTCTTCTGTTTGGATCACGTCTGATCTGGATTGTACTTCTTCAAGTACTGTAGCTTTCTGTGTCCGCGTGTTCATTTTGTCTTATATCCTCACTTCATCTCCTCGGTGCAGTTCAGGAAATGGACGAGAACATCTGTCAAAGTATGTTTTCTGCTTTGCTTTGTGTTCATCTTTCCATCTTTTCACTTGTTCACCTCCCTCTGTTCTCAGAAGGCTCTCATCTATTGGCAGATTAGATCTCAAACATCATCCCATCAAGAGCTGAGCAGGCGAAAATCCACATTCAAGTGGAGTACTTCGATAAACTAACAAAGTTTTATAAAAATCACCTCCACTATCTTTTGCTTTGTGCATCATATTCTTGACAATTCCTACCGACTTCTCAACCAATCTACTGGACTGGGGGAAAAATGGACTAGATGTTGAATGAACAAAGCCCCATCCATGAGAAAACTGTTTCATGCATTCACAACTGAATTGTGGACCACTGTCTGTGAAAACTTCATCAGGTACACCATGTCTTGAAAAAACTAATTTCATGCATGTAGTTACATTCTCTGCTGTTGTTCTGCCCAGACAACACACTTCAGGATACAATGAGTAGTAATCTGCTTTTAATAGATAGTCTGCCTTCTGATAAGGTCTATGAGGATTCGGATGTGGATGCAGTGGCTCCTTAGGGTTGCTAGGTTGATATTTAAGACATATTTAACAAGAAGACACCAATTCTGCAATCTCTTGATTCGTCCTGGGCCAAAACATCACTTCCTGTGCCCTTCTCTTACATTTTTCAATGCCAGGTGGCTTTCATGAATTTTATCAAGCATTTCTTTATGGAGACTTTTAGGTATAACAATTCTACTACCTTAGTACAATATCCCATCCACAACAGACAGTTCTGGTCTGTGGATCCAATAATCTTGTACTACAGAGGTACAGTCATGCCTATTATCTGGCCATCCATCCATCATCATTTGTATTAGCTGATTGAGAATTTTGCCCTTCTCTGTCTCAAGACGCAGCAGTTCCAACTTTTTGGGAGCAACAGGTACAGTTTCTGTGACCATATTAATGAATACCTGAACATTAATAATGTTCCTATGACTGTCTTTTATTGTTGGATCCACAGCTCTGGAAAATGTGTCAGCGTGTACATGAATTTTCCCGGTGTGTATGACACATTGAATACATACCTTTGCAATTTGATCACCATTCGCTGAATTCGCAAAGGACTGTCACTTAAAGGTTTGTTAATCAATGCAATCAACGGCTTATGATTGGTTTCAACATCAATAGATTGCTCTGACAGAAACTGATCAAATCTCTCACAAGCAAACATAATACGGAGCAAACACGAGGAAATCTGCAGATGCTGGAAATTCAAACAACACACACAAAATGCTGGTGGAACGCAGCAGGCCAGGCAGCATCTGTAAGGAGGAGCACTGTCAACGTTTTGGGCCGAGACCCTTCGTCAGGACTAACTGAAAGGAAAGATAGTAAGAGATTTGAAAGTAGGAGGAGGAGGGGAAAATGTGAAATGATAGGAGACCGGAGGGGGTGGGGTGAAGCTAAGAGCTGGAAAGGTGATTGGCAAAAGGGATGCACAGCTGAAGAAGGGAAAGAATCATGGAACAGGAGGCCTAGGAGAAAGAAGGGGGGAGGGGAGCACCAGAGGGAGATGGAGAACAGACAGAGTGATGGGCAGAGAGAGAGAGAAAAAAAAACTAAATATATCAGGGATGGGGTAAGAAGGGGAGGAGCATTAACGGAAGTTAGAGAAGTCAATGTTCATGCCATCAGGTTGGAGGCTACCCAGCTGGTATGTAAGGTGTTCTTCCGCCAACCTGAGTGTGGCTTCATCTTGACAGTAGAAGAGGCCGTGGATAGACATATCAGAATGGGAATGGGACGTGGAATTAAAATGTGTGGCCACTGGGAGATCCTACTTTCTCTGGTGGACCGAGCGTAGGTGTTCAGCGAAATGGTCTCCCAGTCTGCATCGGGTCTCACCAATATATAAAAGCCCACACCGGGAGCACCGGACGCAGTATATCACACCAGCCGACTCACAGGTGAAGTGTCACCTCACCCGGAAGGACTGTCTGGGGCCCTGAATGGTGGTGAGGGAGGAAGTGTAAGGGCAGGTGTAGTACTTGTTCTGCTTGCAAGGATAAGTGCCAAGAGGGAGATCGGTGGGGAGGGATTGGGGGGATGAATGGACAAGGGAGTTGCGTAGGTAGCGATCCCTGCGGAAAGCAGAAACAGGGGGGAGGGAAAGATGTGCTTGGTAGTGGGATCCTGTTGAAGGTGGCGGAAGTTACAGAGAATTATATGATTCGGAGGCTGGTTGGGTGGTAGGTGAGGACAAGGGGAACCCTATCCTGAGTGGGGTGGTGGGCAGATGGGGTGAGGGCAGATGTGTGGGAAATGGGAGAGATGTATTTGAGAGCAGAGTTGATGGTGGAAGAAGGGAAGCCCCTTTGTTTAAAAAAGGAAGACATCTCCTTCGTCCGGGAATGAAAAGTCTCATCCTGAGAGCAGATCCAGCGGAGACGGAGGAATTGTGAGAAGGGGATAGCATTTTTGCAAGAGACAGGGTGGGAAGAGGAATAGTCCAGGTAGCTGTGAGAGTCTGTAGGCTTATAGTAGATATCAGCAGATAAGCCATCTCCAGAGATGGAGACGGAAAGATCAAGAAAGGGGAGGGAGGTGTCAGAAATAGACCAGGTAAATTTGAGGGCAAGGTGAAAGTTGAAGGCAAAGTTAATGAAGTCAACGAGCTCAACATGCGTGCTGAGCAATTCTTTTTCAATTTGGGCATAACTTGTTTCTGGATCAGATAATGAACGAGATGCATATGCCACTGGTAGCCATTCCTAATCATGATACTGCCCCTAAGCCCGCTTGAGATGCATCACATGAGATTTTGATGGGTCTCTCAGCATCATAAAATTTCAACACAGGTTCTTCGGTGAGCACTTCCTTAAGATTTTGTTCATGGCTCCAGCTCCGTTCGTCTTTCTTTTCTGTTAGCTGCCTCGATGGAGCAAGCTGTTTCGAGGGACTGGGTATAAATTTTCCCATATAGTTAACCATTCTCATTAACCTCTGAACATCCTTTTCACATTGCAGGATTGGCATGTTCTCAATAGCAGAAACCTTCAATGGATCAGGACACACACCCTCTTTGCTGATGATATCACCCAGAAAGGTAAATACTTTGCATTAGCAAACTGTGACATAGTTTTTCAAGAGTGGGCAATTTGAAATGCTCTCTTTTAATGGCCTGATTCAAGTCGCTTGGATCTAAACAAATCCTCAGCTTTCTTAACTCAGTAACGTACTGATCAACATCTCTCTGCGCATATGTGAAGAATTTATATCGCTCATATATTAAATTACACTTAGGTATACAAAATACTTCAAATCTGTCCATTATTGACTTTAAATTGAAATTAACACCATCTTCAAAGACAAAATTATTATAAACCTCTACTACGTTATTCCCGATTACTGGAGCAGAAGTGCAGCTTTGGTTTTTTTCTGATTTTTTCTTCATAATCAATGGCCAATAAGTACAGTTCAAACTGTTGCTTGAATATCCTACAGGTCTCAGCTACATTGCCAGTCAGCTGAAGTTTTGATGGGAGTTGTAAACAGTTCGAACCTTTTTTCTTCTTTTTTTTTGATTATCTTCAACTCTGTTATGTTACTTCTGTTTAAATGTACCATGGGTTAACAGTAAAGAATCATTTTCTGGAAGAATTAGAGAACTTTTGTCTACAGTAATAAACAAACACGTCTTAACCCAGCCATGTGCTGGAACATTCTGGCAATCCCGCACATGCTCAGTGTTCTGCCCAATCATGTACTGGCACTGGCAGGTGATGTCACCACAGAAGTATACAAAATTATGAAGGGTATAGATAGGGTATATGAAAGTACGCTTTTTCCACTGAGATTGAGTGGGACTACAACTGGAGGTTATGAGTTAAGGTTAAAGGTTAAAAGTTTCAGGGGAACATGAGGAAAAACTTCTTCACTCAGAGGGTTGTGAGATTGTGGAATGACCTGCCAGCATAAGTAGTAGATATAAGCTTGATACCAATGTTTTAGAGAAGTTTCATTATAAGTGCATAGATGGTAGGGGTATGTGGAGCTATATTCCAGGTGTTGATCGATGGAACTAGGCAGTTTAGATGTTTTGGTATGGACTAGATGGGCCAAAGGGCCTGTGTCTGTGCTGTACTTTTCTATGACTCTGTGAATCTGGTAGGAGAAGAGAGTGGACAAGAGTAGATTCTGGTTCTTTATACACACAAAACCCAAATGCTTGCAACTTTTTTGAATCCTCTTGAACACTCTTTAGCTTAGATCCAAGCCACATTTCACAAAGTGAAGGGGTAAAGATAGGGATCTTGCCTTGGACAGAAAGTTCTGCCTCAGAGAGTGGAAGGCTGGAGCAATGGTGAAGACATGGCAGGGATTAGAGCTGGCTTTGGGGCAGGGGGGCAGGAGGAGAATTTGTGGATGGGGTGTGTTGAAGCGTTTGGGGAAGGTGGGGTGAGAGGAAGATGGAGGCTTCAAGGAATGAAGAAATGACAGGGAAGCCTGAAAGACTGAGGTGTCTCAGCGGCGAATAATGAGTAGTGCTGTTATGAATATCATTTAGTGCTTTGCAACTTTACACATCCTCATTGCTGGTCGGTGGTGCAGCAGTTAGTGCTGCTGCTTACAGCTCCAGGGACACCAGTTTGATCCTGACCTTGGAAGCTCTTTATGTGGAGTTTCCACTTTTCCCACGTCCATGAGTTTCTGTTGACTGCTCCGGTTTCCTTCCATATCCCAATGAGTGCTGGTAGCTGCTATAGCTTACCCCTAGAGTAAGTAATTGACGAAAACATCAAAGGGGCATTGATGTGCACATGAAAAACAGAAAGAGAGAGAGAGAGAGAGAACTTGTTGCAAGCATATAGGAAATTAAGGAGGGAGGAAGAATGGAACAGCTGGGATTGCTCTGTTTGGAGATGGCATGAATCTGATAGTCCTATAGTCTCCTTTAGAGTTGCAGTAAGAAAATCCTTTGGCTCAGTATCAGACATAGGGATAGAATGTAAATATAAATCCAATGAGCCCATTTTGCATTTTGTGCTCTCTGCTGAATAATGAATCCCTAAGTAATGAGCCTGCTGTTTTCAATTCTCTCTCTCATCTGTTATTTCTCAAAAAACACGCCTTTTGAGATGTGCGAATGAAGTGCTACATGTTCTTGCATGGATGAAGGAAACAATTGAGAAATGATGCCATATGTGGGACACAAATCAACTTGGCGGCACCTGGCTGTGATTTATTTTAACTGTCATACACAGGAAAGGTTATCACTCTCTCAACATCATGATCTTGTGTGATGCACATCTATAAGTGCTCCACATGAATGCTGACTACAAGTGAGGTATGCATGAAGAGTTTATCTGCTTGTATTGCACCCAGAGCCTGGGTAGGATCTTGGAGCCAAGGAAGGACATAGCTAATGACATCCTCTTGCAGGTTTAATGGTTGATCTTAGGAGAAGTGGACGTAACAAAATGCACATAGTGGAGAGAAGAGTATAGCAGTCTTCAGTTATTGCACTGGTTGTGGTTGTCTGGTCTGCTTGGTCTTAATACACCTGAAGATCTGAGGATTGTTAGAGACAATGTAAGGAACAAGCACCTTGATGCTAAATTACTATTGTACATCGCAGGATCATCAAACAGTGGTAATGAGTAACCAAACTGGGGAACGGTATGTGGTAGGTACCTTGGTCTAGCAACGAGTAACGAGATCAGGACATAAAAGCAGCAGAAACAATCTTTCATTGTGAAGAAATAAATATTTATTAACAAAGTTTACAAACTTCTAAGTTTTCACACATTACTTCCTAAGGAGCTCATCTTCTGAACATTTTTATCAATGCATTGGAAAAATCAAACAAGCTGTGTTCTATTGAAAATGTTAATAATTTTTTATAATTATGCACTCAATGGTCATTTTATTAGTTGTGCTGATTAATGCAAATATCAAATTAGCAAATCATGTTGCAGCAATTCAATGTATAAAAACATGTAGACATAGTCAACAAGTTCAGTTGTTGTTTGGGTGAGACATCAGAATGGGGAAGAAATATGACTTTGACAGTGCCATGATTGTTGGTGCCAGATGGAGCGGTTTGAGTATTTCAGAAACTACTGATCTGCTGGGAATTTCACACACAACAGCCTCTAGTTTTTACAGAGAATGGTGTGAAAAACAAAGAAAAAAAGCATCCAGTGAGTGTCAGTTCTGTGAGTGAAAATGCTTTGATATTGATAAAGGTCAGAGGAAAATGACCTGACTGGTTCATGGTGACAGGAAGGCGACAGTCACTCATTTAACCACGTGTTACAGCAGCAATGTGCAGAACAGCATCTCTGAATGTACAACATGTTGAAGTGGATGGGCTACAGCAGCAGGAGACCACAAACATTCAATCAGTGGGCACTTTATTAGGTACAGGAGGTATCTAATAAAATGGCTGCTGTGTGTACATTTGTTCATCTCAATTATAGGCACTCATCTTTATTACAAATGAAGAGAACAAACTGATTACACTAAACATGACAGAGCCAGATCGAAGAAAGAGAGGAGAATGATGGCTCAAGAGAAAGTAAAAGCTGGGATGGAAGGCGGGTAGTGTCCTGTGGAGATGTGTTCCTATTGCATCCTGGCCTTTCGTCCACCATGTCCCATCAAGGAAACAACTTCAGTCCATTATGATTGTTCTGCTGGTCAGTAGTGGTGGTAAGAGAGGGTTGCATTGGTGCATCTTGCACGATGTCTGACACCAATGATTTTAACTCACTGAGCTGTTATGAGCTGCAGTGCAGACCATCTCAGTTTTGCAAACTCTTTATATATCTACATTCAGGAATCATATACGGTACACTGCTAATGTGCCCAGGTATGGTCTGGTAAAAGGCATCCAATGTATCATGCACCACTTGTCAAAGTTCATTTATTTCATTCTTATTGATAATAAACTGGTGTCTTTCATCAGCCCTGGCTTCCCCATTCACATTTGGGCTGGTTGGTAGAAATCATCTCCTGCACCCTGTTATGGCCCTCTCCTTGTTCATCTCAGTCACTGCTCCTGCAATTCCTTCAGTTTTAAGTACCTGTTCTTCTGTTGATTCCTGCTGTCTCATGAAATGGACATGGCTCGAAACATTGACTGGGGGTCCTTAATGATGGATGCTGCCTTTTGAAAACAAGGAAGTAAAGAGTCTGTTTCACATTGCCCATTTTGAGAGTGTGGAGATTATAGAACATAACATAGTCTTGGAAAACTGAGGAGCTGGATCTTAATTTTAACAAGCATTGCCAACTGATTAAATCAAAAAGCTCAAAATTCAAAGTAAATTTATTATCAAAGTACATATATGACACCATATATAATCCTGAGCTTCATTTTCTTGTGGGCATACTCAGTAAATTTAATAACTGTAATGCAATTAATAAAAGACAGCACCAATACTTCAATCAAAAGAAAAAGAAAACAAACTGTGCAAATGCAAAGAGAATGAAATAATAATAATTAATAAATAGGCAATAAATATGAAGAGTGTGAGAAGAAGAGCCATTGAAAGTGCATAAATAGATTGTGGGAGCAATTCAGTGAAGTTGAGTGAAGTTATTCCCTTTGGTTCACGAGCCTGATGGTTGAGGGATCATAACTGTTTCTGAACCTGGTGGTGTGAGTCCTGAGATTCCTTTACCTTTTTCCTGATGGCAGCAATGAGAAGGAAGCATGTTTGGGTGATGGGGGTCCTTGATTATGGACGCTGCTTTCCTGTACCAATGCTCCCTGTAGATGTGCTCAATGTGGGGAGGGCTTTACCCAGGATGGACTGGGTCTATCCACTACTTTTGTAGGATTTTACATCTTAGGGCATCAATATCCAACTTTTATAGTTCTGCATGCAAGAAGGTATCTGATGAACTATTTGGTCAAAGATTCAGCAGTTAAAAACTCTGAAAAGACTTACTCTAAATTATTCTCACTTTGAAACATAACTGGAGAAAAAAATCACCAGGAGATCTCAGGATTAATGAGAACATTTTCTTTAAGTATAGATTTTCAATTTTTAGTTTGACAATTTGAGTAATATTCTGATAATTTGACCAGTTGGCTTACCAGTTAACCTACAACTACTTTCTAATTAGCAACACAGACCCCACTTGGAGTACTGTGTTCATTGCTGGTCACCTCACCATAAGAAGGATATGGATACTATAGAGAGAGTGCAGAGGAGATTTACAAAGACGTTGCCTGGATTGGAGGACGTGCCTTATGAGAATAGGTTCAGTGAACTTGGCCTTTTCTCCTTGGAGTGATGGATGATGAGAGATGATCTGAGAGAGGTGTGTAAGATGATGAGTGGCATTGATTGTGTGGATAGCCAGAGGCTTTTTCCCAGGGCTGAAATGACTAACACGAGGGGGCATAGTTTTAAGGTGCTTAGAAATAGGTGAGTAGGCCTCCTAAGTCTCGATAGACCATGGATTTGCACCTTAGAAAGTTTTCAGGGTGTAAGCCTGGGCAAGGTTTTTTTAATGGAAGACCGGCAGTTGCCCAAGCTGCAAGTCTCCCCTCTCCACACCACCAATGCTGTCCAAGGGAAGGGCATTAGGACCCATACAGCTTGGCACTGGTGTCGTCGCAGAGCAACGTGTGGTTAAGTACCTTGCTCAAGGACACACACACAGCCTCAGCCAAGGCTCAAACTAGTGACCTTCAGATAACTAGATGAACGCCTTTACCACTTGGCCATGCGCCAAAACGTGGACGTAGGTACTGAGGGCATGGTAGGTGTAAGATTTTTCATATAGAGAATGGTGGGTGCATGGAATGCACTTCCAGTGGGGGTGGTGGAAGCAAATAGAATAGGGTCTTTTAAAAGCCTCTTAGATGGGTACATGGAGCTTAGGAAAATAGAGGGCCATGCGCTGGGGAAATTGTAGGCAGTTTCTAGAGTAGGTTACATGGCTTGGCACAACACTGTGGTCCAAGGGGCCTGCAATGTGCTGTAGATTTCAATGTTCTATGTTCTAACTCTTTCCTTCCTGCATGATGGATACAAAACACAATTTTAGTTTTTCTAATTCCTTCTTTTCTGTATGAAGGACTTTTATTTATCCTAAGCTTCAATAATCTTTTAATTCTTAATAACTGCCAATATAATTGCTACTTCTACAGCTGAGTTATTTCAACTGACAAACTAATTAAACTCAACGAGTAATATTGATGGTTCAATTAATATTAGTGCAGTGCATAAGATAATTTATTCCACTAGTTGTGGATAATTTTTTAATGCTATCATAACAGAAATCATCTTAAACTCCCTCATAAGTCAATTTGTTGAGAAAGCTGAGCATTCAATTCTTTTGTACATTTTTACCTAATTCTGATTTGAGCCTTGATGGAGAGGTGTTGAAAAACAAGTCAATTTGGAGGATTTCATAGTATGGATGGGGTTTAATTATGGATCCCCTTGAGTGGCATAAGCAATGAACATCTTCTCGGATGTTGGAGAGGGTCCAGAGGAGGTTCAATGAAAATGATTTTGAGGATAAGTAGGTTAACCTATGAGGAGAGTTTGATGACTCTGGTTGAAGTTTAGAAGGATGAGTGGGGGAACCTACCGAATATTGAAAGGTCTCCGTCTGTATCATATGATCTCCTTTTTTGCTTCTCTTGTACATCCCTATTTACTTTATCCTATTCTCCTGCCACCCACCCATCCTATATGGAATTTATTGAACCAGTTCATTTACCAACCAGCACATCTATGAGGAAGCACATAAGGGAAACTTCATCTGTTCAAAGGAGAACATACAGACTCCACATAATCAGTTTCTCAGGTCAAGGTTAAACACGAATTGCTGGAGCTATGACAGAGCACTATTGGCTGTTCTAGAATCCACTGACATTCTGGAAATTTGCAGGAGATGCCACTGGTCTGCTCTTGAGGGTAAACTCAGGATCCCAACATTCATCTAAGTAGACAGACAATTCCTTCAAATGTTCTTGTCACAATAAATTTTCTCAAAGTGATCCATCAAGCTCTGATTTAGATAGTAGGTATTCAAAGTTACAATTTCCCATAATTTTCCTCAGGGTAATCTCCCAAAATTATCATTGACTGTTTTTCCCTTCCTTTGAATCTAATTGTTTCTGGATTAGGAAGGTTGATCTTGCTGATTAAGATCCTGGAGTTAAGTGGTTATGTCCAGAGGTCAGTATGAAGGAGGAACAGAACTAATCCCGTCCTCATTCAGAAAATATTGATAGAGATTGAACCCACCCCAACCTCTAGACAAAACTGCCCTTGTCAATCAGAAACATTTAAATTCTAAAGAAAAACAAATGCTTTAAATTAGTACTTAACAGATTTAAAAAAATTAAACAAATATAATAATTAAAATAAAATTCATTCTAATTTATATTCCTCAAAGATAGAGGTGAAATCTAAGTTAGCACAGGGAAAGAAAGAAGATCTGCCAGATTCCTGGGGAGTCTTAGCAAGTCTCTCACCATCCTGACTTGGAAATATATCGCTGTTCCTTCATTGTTGCTGGGTGAAAATCATGGAATTCCCTCCCTAACAGCACTGTGTGTGTACCTACACCTCAGGAGCTGCAGAGGTTCAAGAAAGCAGCTCATCACCACCTTCTCAAGGGCAACTAGAAATGGCAACGGCCACATCCCAAAAATGAAAGAAAAAGCCTCTGCACTGCTATTGTACGTCATGAGGATTCACGGCAGGTCACAGCAGGGAAATTATCAGTGGGCTTGTCTAGTTAGTTCTGGGCTTCTGTCTCCATGGAGTCTTAAAGTTTGTTGTCACTTGCGCTGAGAAATGTCAGCAGTTCTATCAGGTCTGGTGGAGAAATCTCAGCCACTGAAATTGAAATTTCTTTGTTTATTTTGTTGCTAGATTGGAAGAAGTAACTCAACAACACATCTAATCATCTTCTGTAATGCCTCGCACTCATAGAAAACCTGAAGGTAAAGTATATCATATGACTTTATGAGCTGGTGACGCATTTGATGAATGTGCTTTTATTTGAAACAAAGTCTGCAACTCCCTTGATATATTTGCCAAGGGATGCCTGACTGACTTAAAATATGTTGACAATGCTATCTTCAATGGTATAAAGGTTTAATGTTATAGTAATTCTTAAAAGCGCAGAGAAACTGTTACTGTAGTAGAAGTGTCTGCAAACTCATCTCCTAAGAGATGGTGGTATTCCGTGACAGCCTTCAGTACTGAGCAACCAAAACAAGTCTCTACAGAGGGACTGTCCGCATCTGCAAATCTGGGTGTAACAGTATTACCTAGGTTGGGAAATTTTCTTTGGAAATTTAGAAATAGTCTTTGGAAATGCAAAAGGGAAATTGATTTTTTTCTTCCCTTTTTCACTATAAGTTATTTGGAAGTAACACTATTACAGAAAATTAATTGTAAATGAAAATTTAACACTTCAAAGAAAATGGAAGGTAGCAAACCAAAAGCAATACAGATAATTTTTTCAGTATATCAAAAATTAAAATGGAGTGTAATTACAACAATAAAAAGACATCTGTAAAAATATATCTGAGAAATACTTCAAAAAAAGGAAACAGCTGAATTTTGAGACTGGATGGAGGCAGTGGGGATGGGGGAAGGGTAGGGGCGGTGATTTACTGATTTAGGACAGTGAATCTCTTGCTGAATGCAAACACGTTCTCAAAGACAATTTAGCATTTTGCTTTCCAAACCTTGCACAGTGAACTTCGAGTGTCAGTAAATATATGGTTCTGGCAAATGAGGTTGTTCCTAATATAGTCTCGCCCAATAATATCTTCTAATACAGCTTTGTCATACCAAGTCTCAAAGTACTAAATAAGCATTCTTTTAATTTGATTGTAAGTGGACACAGGTGATTTAAGGAGTGACTTAAGAAATTTGAGTTCATTTAAACCAAACATGATTATCCATTTGACCTTAAATATTTTTGACAAGAAAATAGCAGCAGAAAAGTAGCAGACTCTTTTAGCTACATTTATGAAATAGGTTTCGTCAGGCCAGCAGTAAATCAGCACTTATCTAATGGAGAATTTGGGAAATCTAATAAAGAATTATACTTGAATACTGTAGCTTCTTAAACTTAAAGAAATTTTTTAATATTTCAAAGAAAGCACAGCAAGTGATGATGAAAGGTTGGATCAGGTCATTGTAGAAACCAAGGAGCTGAGGTTTTAGCCAGCAGATTGTGTCAGGTACTTCTATTAGAAATGTATCATGTGTCATTCAAATGTCATCTATGCATTCCTCATAAAATATATTTGTCTCTTCTTGATTAAAGAATATGCATTATCATTAGTTTTAATTGTTGCAAAAGCACTACACGCAAATAAAAAAATAATTGCAATGTTTTATTATTTATTATTTTTAGTTTAATAATAAAATGTAATTTCATTTGCAAGATACTATCTAATTGTTAAAGACCTTGCATAATATTTTCATAAATAAAAATACTGATTATTTACAGTAATATGGGTTAGTTAGGTTGAAAGCAGACATTGACAGTGCAAACTTCCCAACAGAGAAATTCTAAACAAGAATCAGAATCAAGTTTAATATCACCAGCATATGTCATTCCTGCAATCCCAGTCTGAGGCATTCCGTTGATCTGTTCTGCTACTTTTTAGCAAATCCTACAGTTAGGTGGCCTTCTACTCCTAATGTTGGCCTTGCTGCCTTGTAGGCCTTCCCAAAGGAGAACCTCCAGGACTTTCCAGGTGGAAGGGAGAGTTTTGTCCATGTTTCTCCATTTTTGCATCCATCAACAATGTGTAGCTTCTTCAGAAATAAGAAACAGCACTTCCATTTAAAGTTGAGTGTTATTGTTTTAAATGCTGAATGGTTACTCGTCTTTCTGAGTAGCAGTTGCCTGTAAGAATGTTCTATGCAGGTCTATGCTAATCACATGGTACCTAGATTGTGAATTCTGGCGGAGTGTCATCCCAATTCTGTTCTATCAGTAGAGATGTGTCTAATCTCAGGAGGTGGAGTGTACCAGTACTGCAAATTAATGGCAATTATTTCGTCAATTTTAAATTAAGTATGATTGTGTTGGAAATCATATATTTTTTTGTTTTCAATTTCAGAAAGCAAACAACATGTTTAGCTGCCAAAGTTAACAAAACTGTGGTGGTAATTGCGACACGAGTTTCTTTCGCTGTGCGGTGGAGAGCCTTCTGCATCACATGGAGGCTCCAATACGTCAGACTGCAAGAGGCTGCAGAGAATTGTAAATTGAGTCAGTTCCATCACGGGCATAACCTTCCCCTGCATCAAGGATATCTTCAAAAAGTGAAGGTGGAATCACTGAAGTCCCTCATCATCCTGAACATGCCAGCTTCTCATTACAATTATCAGGGAGGAATTTCAGGAGACTGTAGACCAACGCTAAATAATTCACAAACTGCTTATTCCCCTCCACCATCAGTTTTCTGAACAGTACATGAACCCAGGAAAACTACCTCTTTATTCCTTGTTTGGCATTATCTGTTTGGTTTTGTAATTTATAGTGATTTTATGTCTCTGAACAGTACCACTGTTGCTAAACAACAGATCTCATGTTATGTAAATCAATAATAATAAATCTTATTCCAATTTTCAAATTCAAATTCAAATACAAATTTAATTATCATTCAACCATACATGAATATAGCCAAATGAAATAGTGTTCCTCTGGGGCCAAGATACAAAACTACAGCGCACATTCAAAATAGCAAGCAAACAAAGCATAGCCATGCAAAAAAGCCATATATATAGCCTAATCTGGTAATTTGAAGGTACAGTGCCCAGCAGTGCACAAACACACGCAATCCAGCCCGTCATTTCACTGATTGAATACTGGAGGGCTGCACCGACAAGTGAGGCCAGCCCCCAACAGAGCATGGACACACACTGCACTACCTCTGGTGTCCTCTTCTCAGCTGCAGCAGCAGGCAAGCTCTTGGCTTGAGGCCTAGTCCTTGCTACAACCAAGGCAACATAGCTCCCCTGCCATCTATTGCACCACCAGACAAGGGAAACAAGCCTGCAGCATCTTACATTATCAATGCCCAAAAGGGTCTTGTGATTGCAAGAGAAAAGCTCAAGAGAGTTACCCACGGTGATACTGCACAACATCTCCATGCACCAACTCTGATGCCTTCCTGCAACAGGCAGCAACATGGTCTGTAACCAGTCCAGCCCCTCTGACAATGAACAGCTCACTGATGGGGTTGACCTGGAGTACCCAAAGTTCTTGGATTCCAGCATTATCTTGTATTCATAAAAAAGCCATTTAACAAAGAAAAATACACACTTGATTGGCCCCTGAATGGCCTTTGCACCTGAATGTGCTGCCTTAGTAACGGAAGATAATTAGAATTGTTGTATAATGTTGCATGAAAGGGAAGGCTGTGGCATCTGATTGTCTTTATGTACAAAGTGTACAAAAGTTATAATTGCCGTAAGAGAACATCTCCATTTGAAACTAAAGCATAAGAAGTAAAGGCTCATAGGCCTAAGAGAACATCAGAATCACATCCAGCAATTTACTAGATAGAGTTCTGAGAGTCTGCCCTTGGAATGATTGGAGATAGTCACGATGCCTCTATGTGTGGAAAATTATATCTCAAAATGTGGTTGAGTTTTTTTAAAGAGATGCCTAGAAGACTGGTGAGGACATAACATAAGTATCGTCTACATAGACTTCAGTAAGGCTTTTGACAAAATCCCACTTGGGTAGGCTGGTCGTGCAGGTTAAATTCAGAAAGGATCCATGGTGAGCTAGCCAGTTGGATACAAGATTGCCTTAGTAATAAGAGTCAGAGGGTAGTCACGAAAATGAAATAATAAAAATAATAAATGAACAATAAATATCAAGAACATAAGATGAAGAATCTTTGAAAGAGAGTTCCAAGGTTGTGGGAAGAGTTAAATAATGGGGCAAGTGAAGTTAAGTGAAGTTAACCACTCTGGTTTGAGAGCCTGATGGTTGAGGGATAATTACTATTCCTGAACTTGGTGATGAGAGTCCTGAGGCTCCTGTACCTTCTTTTTGATGGCAGCAGTGAGAAGACCTGGGTTGTGGAGTTCCCTGATGACTAATCCTGCTTTCCTGCGACCACGCTCCATGTAGATGTGCTCAATGATGGGCAGGGCCGTATCCGCTACTTTTTGTAGGATGTTCCGTTCAAGGGATTTGGTGTTTCCGTACCAGGTGGTAATGCAGCCAGTCAATATACTGTTCTCCACACACATATTGAAGTTAGTCAAAGTTATAGATGTCATGCTGAATCTTTGCAGACTCTTAAGGAAGTAAAGGTGCTGTGTTTTTTTCCCTATCATGGCACGTAAGTGCTGGACCAGGACAGATCCTCTGAAGTGATAACATTCAGGAATTTAAACTTGCTGACCCTCTTCACCTCTTGAGGAGGACTGGCTCATTGCCTTCATTGTCTTCCTCCTGAAGTTAATAATCATCTCTTTGATCTTGCTGACATTGAGTAAGAAAACACTGTTGTGGCATCTCTCAGCCAGATTTTAAATCTCCTTTCTATATGCTGATTCGTCACCACCTTTAATTCAGCCTTAGACAGCAGTGTCATCAGCAAACTTAAATATGGCATTGGAACTGTGGTTAGCCACGCAGTCATAAGTGTAAAGTGGATAGAGCAGAGGGCTAAGCACATTAGCTTCTGGTGCACCTGTGCTGATGGAGATAATGCTGACAATCCAAACTGACTCAGGTCTGCAAGTGAGGAAATTTGAAATCAAGGATCCAATTGCGCAGGGAGGTAATGAGGCCAAAGTCTTGAAGCTTATTAATTAATTTTGAGGAGATGATAGTGTTGAATGCCGAGCTGTAGTCAATAAAGAGCATCCTGATGTATGCACCTTTGCTATCTAGATGTTCCAGGGTTGATTGAAGAACCAATGATATGGTATATGCTGTGGGTTCTATTGTTCTGATAGGTAAATTAGAATGGATCCAAGTCACTTCTCAGGCAGGATTTGATATGTTTTCTCACCAACTCCTCAAAACACTTTCTGTGAATATAATAGATCCAGAGGAGGTACCAAGTTCTTCTTGGGCACTGGTATAATCGAAGACTACTTGAAACAGGTAGGTTTCCCAGACTGCTGAAGTGAGAGTATAAAGATCTCAGTGAACAGTCCAGCCAGCTGATCAGCACAGGTCTTTAGTACTCAGCCAGCTACCCCACCTGGGCTGGATGCTTTCCCTGGGCTCACACTCCTGAAGGCTGCTCGCACATTGGCCTCAGAGATTGAAATTACTGGATCATTGGGTGCTGTGGGAGCTCATGATGCTTCTTCAATGTTTTGACAGTTAAAGCAAGCATAGAAGGCATTGAACTCATCTTGCAGCGAGCCCTGTTGCCACCTATGTCACTTGATTTCACTTTGTAAGAGATGATAGGATTCAAGCCCTGCCACAGTTGCCGAGTACCCTTTATTGATTCAAGTTTCATCTGGAATGGCCACTTTGCCAATGAGATGGCTCTCCCAAGGTCACACCCGAACCTCTTGCACCTTTTTTGGTTGCAGGCTTGAATGCTTCTGACCTGGCCCTCAGCAGATGTGTGGATGTCATGCTTCATCCAGGGCTTCGGGTTGGGGAAGACTCTGAATGTGGTTCGCACTCGTCTAGGTAGTGAAGAAGGCATATGTCATAATTATCTTCATTGGACATATCACCAAGAGAAAGAGTTAGGATGCCATGCTATGTAGAAGAAGTTGGTGAGACTTCACCTGAAATATTTTGTGGAGTTCTGGTCACCAAACCATAGGAAGGATGGGACTAAGTTGGTGTGATTCAGAACAGATTCAATTGGACGTTGGTGGGACAGGAGGTCTGGACAGGTTTTTACTGTTTTCCTGGACTGAAGGAGACAGAGGAATGATATCATAGATAAAATAATTTCTAAAATAATGAGGTGCTTAGATAAGGTAGGTGATTATGATCTGCTTCTTAGAGTAGGGGAAACTAAAATTAGAAGGTGAGCGAGGAAAGAATTAGGGGTGGGGTTTGAGAGGCATAGTGGGTAGATGAGGCAGCACCCATGAAGGGAATGAAATGATCAACAGTATGGTTGAGAGTCCGTATCAAAACTGAGAATGGATAGAGAGCCAGTAAAATGAGGGGAGGGGAGGGGACGGGAGGGATGATGTATGGGGCCAATAGGTGATAGGTGGAGGACAGCTACGAACTGAAGTGTGAGAGATAGATAGAGCCAGGTTGGGGGGCATGGACATTGATAGTAGAGGCAGGTTCTGGAGGGAGATAACTGCGACACAAAGGTTATCTGTGCTTAAATCTGACCAGTAAGGAAAGTTGGAAGAAGGAATTATTTAACTTTATGATTTTCAATTATTTACTGGTATTTAAGGTTTTTAAAATGAAATTTGTTTATTAACATGCACGTCCATCTTATTTATTTCTATTATATGCCATCAGAGACATTTAAGAATATTTAAAAGCCTTTATATAATGCTGAACAGTCCAATGCAATTGCCGTAGGAATATTCCTCGGGCAGGGTTCAGCATCAATCTGAATTTTGTTCCTTCTTGAGTGATTTTTTCAGTCACAGAGAGGCAGTTTGGACAGTACCTCATATGGAGCAGATTGACGTCAGAAATGGACAGGCACATGGTCAGCAAATTCAGGCACTGGGACGGACACATTGATGATCTGGGCCAATGCTGTCTGTTACAGTGTTGTAATTTGGCATTTCAGAAGTACATTCTTGGCTGTAAAGATTTCCTGTTGTTGAGTACATGAAAGGTTGATGTCCCTAAATAGAAGTCTGTTTATTTTACAGCCTGTGATCACCTTGAGTCACAGGCTGGGACATCTGGTTTCTGGATAGTTTCTGCCTCCTTTAAATCTTAATAAGTCAAGCAGAAGTAATCTTCTTAGGAGCTCTGGATTTGATTCAGAATCTCCAGTAATCAAGCCTAATTTCTGAAAGATGTTGTGGCTGGGAAATCTCCAGTATTCAAAAGCACTAAATACACGACACAATATGAGGAGGTGTATTGACTGACTGGAAGTGGAATTGGTTTATTATTGTCACATATACCGAGATACAGTGAAGAGCCTGTCTTGAATGCTGTCCATATCGATCAAATTATTACACAGTGCACTGAAGTAGAACAAGCAGAACAATAACATAATGCAGAATGAAGTGTGACAACTAGAGAAACTGCAGTGCAGGTAGACATTAAGGATCAAGATCATAATGAGGTAGATTTTGAGTGCAAGCTGTCTGTCAGCAAATTACAACTTTTGCAACGTTAGATGCACATATGGCTTTGGGCAGGCGTAGTATACTTCTGTTGTGAGGAATCTTACAAACTGTTTGGAACATACACATGTAGCTGGACTGTTTGATTAGTGACCTAGCCCTTCCCTACAGCTATCACCACCTTATACAAAGCTGTCACTAGCTGGTGCTTACAGCCTGCAAGTATTTATGTGCTCTGTCACCAAGAAAACATTATTGTACAGATAACCATGAGGATGCAGAAATGTATTAAGCACAAGCTGTGAGGAATAATACAAACAATTCAAGACATAACCATAGCCTTACAATCAAATACATCCTGACAAGATTGTGTAAGGTTGAGGGGAGATTTGATATTGGGTTACAAAATTATGAAGGATATAGACAGGGTAAAGCAAGCAGGTTTTTTTCCACTGAGGTTGGGTAAGACTACCTCATGGGTTAAGTGTAAAAGGTGAAATGTTTAAGGGGAACATAATAGGTAACTTCTTCATTCAGAGGGTGGAGAGAGAGTGGAATGAACTGCCAACGCACGTGGTGGATGCGGCCTCAATTTCAACATTTAAGGGAAATCTAGATAGCTAGCTGGATTGTAAGGGTATGGGGGACTACGGTCTGGGTGCAGGTCAATGGGACCAGGCAGATTAATGGTTTGGCATGGACTAGATAGACTGAAGGGCCTGTTACTGAGCTGTAGTGTGTATGACTTTATGACAACAAGTTCCTGAGGATTTGAATGCAGTTTCGGTTTATATTTGGTCTTTGTCTTGGGTCTTGCCATCCACAAACCAACCCCCACCCCCTACACATTCACACACACATCCATAACTGTTCTGCCCTATTGCTAATTGGTATACTTGTTGTTATAAAACTGTATGTTGTTAGTGATGGTATTGATGGAAAACCGTCATACCGTCAGGAATTGATAATTTTATAGGGTTTTAGAAGCTTGAGAAGGAGAATGATAATTACAAACCAGAAGGTATATAGCACACTTTCTGTCATAGGTCAGGGAGTTGAGTAGAAAAGTTAGAAAGTCATGTTTGAGTGTATAGAAAGAACATTCCGACTGATTGCATCACTGATTAGTATGGAAACTCCAATGCACAGGATTGAAATAGGCTACAGATAGTTTTAAGACTCAGCCAGCTCCATCACGGGTGTTAGCTGCTGCACCATCGAGGATATCTTCGAAAGGCCATGACTCAAGAAGGCGGTTTCTATCATTGAGGACTCTCACCATCCAGGATATACCCCCTTCTCATCACTACCATCATGGAGGAGGTACAGCAGTTGAAGACACACGTTTAATGTTTTAGGAACAGCTTCTTCTCCTCTGCCATCAGTTTTTTGAATAGTCCAGGAATCATGAACACACCCTCACTATTCCTCTTTTGTATTAGTTATTTATTTTGTTTTTTATTATAACTTATAGTAATGTTTTATGTCCTGTACTGTTCTGCTGGCAGAAGAAAACAAAAAACTCCACAACATTTTACAGTATTAATACATCTGATACTGATTCTGATTCCGAAATGCAGGCAAATAGGCTCAGCTCAGACAGACATCTTGGAGTAGAGACAGGTGGAGAAGTGAAGGAGTAAGAGGGGAGCCAGAATGAGAAATGTGAAAATGAAAGAAGAAGGGAGGGGAGAAATTAATGGAAATTAGAGAAATTGATGTTCATTCCATCAGGTTAGAGGGTACCCAGACACAATATGGGGTATTGCTCCTCCAACCTGAGCGTGGCCTCATCATAGCAAGTAGAGGAGTCCATGGACTGACATGTCAGAATGGAACTGGGAAGCTCAATTGAAATTGGTTGCCACTGGAATTTCCGCCTTTTGTGTCAGATTGAGCGAAGGTGCTCAGGACAAAAAGGTTCCTCATTTACACTAGTCTCACCCATGTAGAGGAGGAGGCTGTACAGGGAGTACCAGATACAGCAGATGACCCTGACAGACTCGCAGGCGAAGAGTCGTTGCACCTGGGCGGATTGCTTGGAGCCCTAAATGATGGCGAGGGAGGGGTTGTAGGGGCAATCTCCAAAGAAAGTGAAGAGTGGGGAGGGACAGAAGTATGTGTTTAGTGGTAGGATTACACTTTAGAAATGGAAATTATGCAGAATGATGTGCTGGATTTGAGGCATCGTGACGTGGCAGGTAAGGGCAAGTGGGACATTGTCATTGTAATGGTAGTGGGAGGATAAAGTGAGACAGCTGTGCAAGAAATGGAGGAGATGCAGATGAGGATAGCAAATATGTTAGTGGATGGTAAACATTGTTCTTTGATGAAGACAACATCTTAGCCTCACCCCGAGAACAGATGCAGCTGAATCTCAGGAAATGAGAAAAGGGAATAGCATTTTCGCAAGTGACAGGGTAGGAAGAGGTATAGTCAAGATAGCTGTGAGAGTCAGTAAGTTTATAAGATATATCAGTAGATAGTCTCTCTGCAGAGATGGAGGTAATGAGATTGAGAAAGGGGGAGGGGTATCAGACTTGGACAAAGTAAATTTGATGGCGGAGTGGAAGTTGGTGGCAAAGTTGATGGAAGTTACAAGCTCAGCATGGGTGCAGGAATCAGAATCAGAATCAAATCAGGTTTATTATCACCGGCATGTGTCATGAAATTTGTTAACTTAGCAACAGCAGTTCAATGCAATACATAATCTAGCTGAGAGAGAAAAAAATAAACAGGCAGATCAATTACAGTACTAGTATATTGAATAAATTAAAAATCATGCAAAAACGGAAATAATATACATTAAAAAAATGAGGTAGTGTTCACGGATCCAATGACCATTTACAAATCGGATGGCAGAGGGGAAGTAGCTGTTCCTGAATCACTGAGTGTGTGCCTTCAGGCTTCTGTACCTCCTTCCTGCTGGTAACAGTGAGAAAAGGGCATGCCCTGGTTGCTGGAGGTCCTTAATAATAGACACTGCCTTTCTGAGACATCACTCCTTGATGATGTCCTGGGTACTTTGTAGGCTAGTACCCAAGATTAAGCTGACTAAATTTACAATCCTCTGCAGCTTCTTTCAGTCCTGTGCAGAAGCACCTCCTGCACCCCCCATACCAGGCAGTAATGCAGCCTGTCAGAATGCTCTCTGTGGTAGATCTATAGAAGTGTTTGAGTGTATTTGTTGACATGCCAAATCTCTTCAAACTCCTAATGAAGAATAGTAGCTGCTGTCTTGCCTTCTTTATAACTGCATCAATATGCTGGGACCAGGTTAGGTCCTCAGAGATCTTGACTCCCAGGAACTTTAACTGATCATTCTCTCTACTTCTGATCCCTCCATGAGGATTGGTATGTGTTCCTGTATCTTACCCTTCCTGAAGTCCACACTCAGCTGTTTCATTTTACTGACATTGAGTGCAAGGTTGATACTGCGACACCACTCCACTTGTTGGCAAATCTCACTCTTGTACACCCTCTCATCTCCATCTGAGATTCTACCAATAATGGTCGTATCATCAGCAAATTTGTAGATGGTATTTGAGCTATGCCTAACCACACAGTCATGTGCATAGAGAGAGTAGAGCAGTGGGCTAAGCACACACCCCTGAGGTGCACCAGTGTTGATCGTCAGCGAGGAGGAGATGTTATCATCAGTCCACACAGTTTGTGGTCTTCCAGTTAGGAAGTCAAGGATCCAATTGCAGAGGGAGGTACAGAGGCCCAGGTTCTGTAACTTCTCAGTTAGGATTGTGGGAATGATGGTGTTAAATGCTGAGCTGTTGTCGATGAGTAGCATCCTGACTTAAGAAGCAGCACCAATACTGTCTCAGTGTAGTTTAGAAGGAGTTGGAGAACATTACCAGTGTAGGCTTACAACATGGACTGAAAAGGCTGACATTGCTGGGGCCCATTTATGTGCCAACGGCTACAATTCAGTTTTGGAGAAAGTGGGAGGAGTGAAAAGAAGGTATGAACCATTTCTGCCAGATGAATGGAGGGGGGGCTGAAGAGGTCTGTTGTCCAAAAAGAAATGGAGAGCTTCCAGACCTTGCTGATAGCAGAACTGAATTGTATAGGGACTGGACCTCCAGAATGAAAATGAGGCAATCAGGGCCAGGGAACTTAAAGTGATTGAAATGATCAAGTTTCAAGATTCAAAATTCATGATTGTTCATAGTCATTTTTCAGTGTAAAGGAGAACAAAGTGATTATTACTGTAGATATGATGCAGCATAAAAACACAATAAGAATAAAACAGAATAGATATAAATATAAAAGCAATCTTATCAATCATACTGTTGAGTGTGACCTATATACATAAGATTAGCTTATATAGACAATAGACAATAGGTGCAGAAGTAGACCATTCGGCCCTTCGAGCCTGCACCGCCATTCTGAGATCATGGCTGATCATCTACTATCAATACCCGGTTCCTGCCTTGTCCCCATATCCCTTGATTCCCCTATCCATAAGATACCAATATAGCTCCTTCTTGAAAGCATCCAGAGAATTGGCCTCCACTACTTTCTGAGGCAGTGCATTCCAGACCCCCACAACTCTCTGGGAGAAGAAGTTTTCCCTTAACTCTGTCCTAAATGACCTACCTCTTATTCTCAAACCATGCCCTCTGGAACTGGACTCTCCCAGCATCTGGAACATATTTCCTGCCTCTATCTTGTCCAGTCTTATATGTTTAATATATGTTTATATATGTTTATATGTATAATCTTATATGTTTCAATCAGATCCCCTCTCAATCTCCTTAATTCCAACGTGTACAAGCCCAGTCTCTCTAACCTCTCTGTGTAAGACAGTCCAGACGTCCCAGGAATTAACCTCGTGAATCTACGCTGTACTTCCTCTACAGCCAGGATGTCCTTCCTTAACCCTGGAGACCAAAACTGTACACAATACCAGGTGGTCTCACCAGGACTCTGTACAAATGCAAGAGGATTTCCTTGCTCTTGTACTCAATTCCCTTTGTAATAAAGGCCAACATTCCATTAGCCTTCTTCACTGCCTGCTGCACTTGCTCATTCACCTTCAGTGACTGATGAACAAGGACTCCTAGATTTCTTTGTATTTCTCCCTTACCTAACTCTACACCGTTTAGATAATAATCAGCCTTCCTGTTCTTACTCCCAAAGTGGATAACCTCACACTTATTCACATTAAGCGTCATCTGCCAAGTATCTGCCCACTCACCCAGCCTATCCAAGTCACCCTGAATTCTCTTAACATCCTCATCACATGTCACACTGCCACCCAGCTTAGTATCATCAGCAAATTTGCTGATGTTATTTTCAATGCCTTCGTCCAAATCGTTGATGTAAATTGTAAACAGCTGTGGTCCCAATACCGAGCCCTGTGGCACCCCAGTAGTCACCACCTGCCATTCCGAGAAACACCCATTCACCGCTACCCTTTGCTTTCTATCTGCCAACCAGTTTTCTATCCATGCCAATGCCTTTCCCCCGATGCCCCGAGCTTTGATTTTACCCATCAATCTTCTATGTGGGACCTTATCAAATGCCTTCTGAAAATTGAGGTACACTACATCCACTGGATCTCCCCCATCTAACTTCCTGGTTACATCCTCGAAAAACTCCAACAGATTAGTCAAGCATGATTTACCCTTGGTAAATCCATGGTGGCTCGGCCTGATCCTATCTAGATATGCCACTATTTCATCCTTAATAATGGACTCTAGCATCTTCCCCACCACCGATGTCAGGCTGACAGGTCGATAGTTCTCTGTTTTCTCCCTCCCTCCTTTCTTAAAAAGTGGGATAACATTAGCCATTCTCCAATCCTCAGGAACTGGTCCTGAATCTAAGGAACATTGGAAAATGATTACCAATGCATCCACAATTTCCAGGGCCACCTCCTTCAGTACCCTAGGGTGCAGAATCTGGACCCGGGGATTTGTCAGCCTTCAGTCCCATCAGTCTTCTCATCACCATTTCCTTCCTAATGTCAATTTGTTTCATTTCCTCTGTTACCCTATGTCCTTGGCCCATCCATACATCTGGGAGATTGCTTGTGTCTTCCTTAGTGAAAACAGATCTAAAGTACTCATTAAATTCTTCTGCCATTTCTCTGTTTCCCATAACAATTTCACCCAATTCATTCTTCAAGGGCCCAACTTTGTTCTTAACTATCTTCTTTCTCTCATAATAGGCTGATTGTCGTACAAAGAGTGACATGAGGTGCAGGAGTATCTGAACATAAAGTGCCTCTAACAGTAACTGGTAGTGTGACAAAGTTTCTCCTGGTATGAGGAACTCCTCGAGGTAGCCGCAGGACAGCACAGTAGAACAGTGACTGTCTTAGTGTCCGTATGAGCTGAGGAGCACAAGGGGGCACAAGGACAATGCATGGGGGTATAAATGGTGCTGAGGAGCTGTGGAGATGAGTGGCTGGTGCATGTAACAGTGATGGGGGTTGGTATATTGATTAAGGGGTAAAAAGCATGATGTCTTGGAGGAATTATCTGCTTTTCTGTTGAGTGAACCTGGCATGGACACTATGTAGCCTCTTCCCTGATGGGAGTGGGACAAAGCTGGGTGGGTGGGATCTTTTCTGATACTTTTGGCCTTTTTCTGGCACCTTTCCGCATATATGTCCTTGATGGCAGGTAAGCTGATGCTGGTGATACATTGGGCAGTTTTATCTTAATTTTGTTTTGTCGGAGCCTGTGACTTACAATAGGTAGCTTGACTGGCTGAGTTGGCAATCTGCTGTCCCCAAGAAATCGCCAGGAGAGAAATGCAAGCTCCAGCTACCATGAGGAGAAGCCCAGAGACTGGATGAGGAGACGTGATCGACCACAGTTCTCGGCAATTAAGCGCCAAGGAAGATTGAAACATTCGGGCAAATGCAGAGGAGAGCGAATAGTTCTTAGAGGGAAATCAGACTATCTGGAGGAAATCTACACAGTCATGGGAGAATGTACAAACTCCTTACATACTGCAACAGGGACTGAACTCAGATCACTGAACACCGGTGCCATAAAACGATGCGCTAAATGCTTCATTATCATGACACTATTTAATTTCAGAGAAAGTAGCTTCTCTGCGTTTGGCTGTTAGCAGAAGGGACTGCTGTTTCCATTTGCAGCCCTCTGAGGGGCCGCTAGTTTTATTCCCTGCCCTTGGAGAGGCTGTTGGTTTAAGTTGCTGCCCATGGAGGGGCCACTGGGTCCTGATGGTTTTGGTGACGTTATTGAAATTCTGAGATTGGACTGTAGTTCATATTGGCCTCTCTCAGTTCAATGCTTTTCTCGTGTTCTTGTGGCTGGGGGTTCGGGGTTTGTTGTTTATGTTGCTCCTTATTCACGTAGGTGATCTGTTAGTTTTTGTGTGAGGGAGGGTGGGGGTTTGTGGGGTTTTGTTTCTTTTTCTTTTCATACAGGGGGGTTGATGTCTTTCTTTCAATTACTTCTATGGTAATTGCTGTATGGTTATCCGGAGAAGACAAATCTCAGACTTGTATTCTGCATACATACTTTGATAATATAATGAACTTTTGAGCCTTTGGACTGAACTGAGGGGGAAAATGGAGTCAAGGTGTGCAAACACGAGTTCAGTGGGGTAGGATCAGGCAGAAACAATGGTCTACTTGACAGTCAGGTTTGCGGATCTTAGGTAAGGGGTAGAAATGAGCGGTGCGGGGTAAAAGACCCATGAGGTTGGTGGCAGTGGATGGGAGATCTCTAGAGTCAATGAGGTTGGTATTGATGCAGGAGACAATGGCCTGATGTCTTTTAGTGAAGTCCTATTCAAGGGGTAAGTAAGGGGGAAGTGTCTGAAAGTTGCCTCAGAAAGGTAGAATTCAGTCAACCAGACTACAACAGCACCCCCCAGGTCTGCAGGCTATCGGCTTATCATCATCAGTGCTGATGAAGTGTCTCAGTCTGAAATGTCAACCCTTTACCCTCCGTCATAGGTATTGTCTAACCTGCTGATTAATGCAGTGAGGTTTTTAATGCAAAGAAAGGTATGCGTCTGAAACATACCATCAGGGGAAGTAGTGGAAGCAATGTTTGAGAGCCACTAAGGGAGGCATATGAACTGATATACAGGCAGATGTGCAGCTTAAATGGATATCATAGGCAGTATCTACATGTTGGGCCATAGGGACTGTTGCTGTGACATACTGTTCTATGTTTTAAAGTGTTTGACAAGATACAAAAGATAAATATAGAAGAGTTCTATTACATTGCAAAGATAATAAGCAAAATGTTCAGAGGTGCAAGATTACAATATCAGTTTTAGGACAACATCAAATTTGGCACATAAGCAGGAAGTGGTTCTTTATAAAGAAAGTGATCTGCATTTGGAAAGGATTGCCAAGATATTAAGCCGATTGTAATAACCTCTAGCCAAAGACAGAACAGTTACTTTCTTACATCATGTGGGCCAAAGGTTCATGCAAACTTAAAATCTGATTTTACTATTACATTTCTCCTCAGTGACTGAAAATGCAGTTCCATTTGTAAATTCTATTAGTTATCACATAAGACTGAAGGTGTATTTGGAAATAATATGGTGACTGGGCAATGTCTGCTTGTGTCAACTAAGGCTGTGATGCTGCGCAGTTACAGGATTTGAGTGAGTAAGTAAGTAAAATCTGTTCACGTCAGTGCTAAAATATGCACAGAGGGAACAGCCATTTACAGCTCTATGTATACTGTTATTTCTCCCAATGATAATCTGAACTCTTCAAAGAAAAACAATAATTAATGTATTTCATTCTTTGTATTAACTCACCAACAGCTTTCAAGCTTCTTATCTGTTTATTTTCATTTAACATCCTTTCAGGTGAGTTATTTTTAGACTAATGTAGCATTTCTAGACTCCCCAGGCACTGTTTAGCAATCCTCTTACAGTGTCTTGATCAGCTGTCACCCTCTCTGCACAGACAGCATTAACCTTTTGTTCTTATTTATAAATAGTATTTTACTCAGCCGTGTTTAACTTACAGGAAACCAACAGGGAAAGCACTTTTGCCACTGCACAAACAAACTTCCAACAGATTTAGAAATTACTATGGTATGTCATAGACTTCTTTAGGTTCCAATGGAATCTTTCTTTGAATTATTCATTGGTAATATGCTAAGTTGTTCATTGAATTGAAATGTTACAAGAATGCAGAAATATTATAAAGCTTGGCATTCTGTATTTTATAAGGCGATGTTTGTGTAATTGTCATCATCTTTTCTCCAGCCAGTATTCTTTGAGAATGTCCACCTACAAGAGGGATGTTGCAACCAAGGGCATGGACAAGCTCAAATCCTGGCTTGGTGCAGGGTTTGGAGTAGCGCCTTCTTTAAAAGAATGTTCTACCATTTAAGCCCCAAGAAGGACAGTAGTTCAAATAGGACAGGTCTTTTCTATATGACCTCCATCCAATGTATAGAGGATTACAGAGGAGGTAATTTGGGGATAAATATAATAGTAAATACTGCAAGGTGAAGTCAGTCAATGAAAAGGAACTGGGCAAGAGATCAGTTGCAGAATTTAGACAAATAGGGTGAATGGGAGGTGTTGTGTAGGTCATAAGCACATTGGTAGTGAGAAGATGGGGACAACTGGTAATGATGGAAAGCTAAAGAAAGTACTTGCCTTGAAGAATTTGGATGCCTCATGTTCCTCAACAGCCAATGAATTAATCTCAAAGGAGACCCCAATCTTTCAATAACGATCTAATTCATAATGTCACATGGTGCGAAAATGGGCATTGCATGGCCTGCTGACATCACTACTGATACTCAGCAGTCATTGTGCATCACATGCACAGTCATCAGCAATAGTTCCATTCCTGATCTTCTGCTCAGGGACAGAAGAGGCTCTCTAGACCCAAAAGCTTGCATACTTCTTATTTAGTTGAATGGCTATTAGGTGAAATTACCGCAAAGACTAGTTGAATGGCATACTGAATATTCTATAGCCTAATATGTTAAAATGGGGAAAATTCTAGTGTGGTCCATCAGTTTTTAACTATTTTATATCTTACCTTAAGAAATCTTACCATTTTTTAAAATCTTATTTAGTCTAGCCTTCTAATTATGAAGAGAAGGATTCAGTCAAGCAGGAAGAGTTAAATCCAACATTAAGTGGATAAAATGAAGGTTACATCTACAGTGGCAGTAATAGTAACAAGAAGATATCAGCTGTATCAGCTCTTTTAATGAAGAATAGTGATGAGTTTCTCAAGTATTTAGCAACGATAACAATATCTGTATCAGATATGGCAATAAACATGTGAAATAGATGGCAACAACCATATTCAGTAAGCAAAATTAGGTCTAAAAGATGGCAGAAACTGTGCACTCTGTTGGTCATACATACGCCTTGGTCTGCCCACACCCTCCTTCAGACATCACCAATAAGCAAGTGATCAGCTTGTCTCCAACAGATGTGTGGCTAGGCATAGCTCAAATACAATCTATAAATTTGCTGATGATACAACCATTGTTGGTAGAAATATAGAAACATAGAAAATAGGTGCAGGAGTAGGCCATTCAGCCCTTTGAGCCTGCACCGCCATTCAGTATGAGCATGGCTGATCATCCAACTCAGAACCCTGTACCTGCTTTCTCTCCATACTCCCTGATCCCTTTAGCCACAAGGGCCACATCTAACTCCCTCTTAAAAATAGACAATGAACTGGCCTCAACTGTTTCCTGTGGCAGAGAATTCCACAGATTCACCACTCTGTGTGTGAAGAAGTTTCTCCTCATCTCGGTCCTAAAAGGCTTCCCCTTTATCCTTAAACTGTGACCCCTCATTCTGGACTTCCCCAACATCGGGAACAATCTTCCTGCATCTAGCCTGTCCAATCCCTTTAGAATTTTGTACGTTTCAATAAGATCCACCCTCAATCTTCTAAATTCCAGTGAGTATAAGCCCAGTCGATCCAGTCTTTCTTCATATGAAAGTCCTGCCATCCCAGGAATCAATCTGGTGAACCTTCTCTGTACTCCCTCTATGGTAAGAATGTCTTTCCTCAGATTAGGGGACCAAAACTGCACACAATACTCCAGGTGTGGTCTCACAAAGGCCTTGTACAACTGTAGTAGAACCTCCCTGCTCCTGTACTCGAATCCTCTTGCTATGAATGCCAACATACCATTCGCCTTTTTCACCGCCTGCTGTACCTGCATGCCCACTTTCAATGACTGGTGTACAATGACACCCAGGTCTTGTTGTATCTCCCCTTTTCCCAATTGGCCACCATTCAGATAATAATCTGTTTTCTTGTTCTTGCTACCAAAGTGGATAACCTCACATTTATCCATATTAAATTGCATCTGCCATGAATTTGCCCACTCACCTAACCTATTCAAGTCACCCTGCATCCTCTTAGCATCCCCCTCACAGAGAATCTCAGATGGAGACAAGAGGGCATACAGGAGTGAGATTTGCCAACTAGTGGATTGGATAAAAAATTGGTTTAAAGGAAGAAAGCAGAGGGTAGTTGTGGAAGGAAAGTATTCTGCCTGGAGGTTGGTGACTAGTGGAGTGATGCAGGGATCTGTCTTGGGACCCCTGCTATTTGTGATTTTTATAAATGACATGGATGTAGATGGGTGAGTAAGTTTGCGGATGACATGAAGATTGGAGGAGTTGTGGTTGGAGCTGTAAGTTGTCAAGGGTTACAAGAGGATATAGACAGGCTGCAGAGTTGGGCAGAAAAATGGCAGATGGAGTTCAATCCGGACAAGTGTGAGGTGATGCATTTTGGAAGGACAAACCAGAAGACTGAGTACAGGATTAATGGTCAGTTACTTAAGAGTGTGGGTGAACAAAGGGACCTTGGGGTTCAAATCTATACATCCCTCAAGGTCGCTGCACAGGTTGATAGGATAGTTAAGAAGGTCTAAGGGATGCTAGGCTTCTTTAACAGGGGGACTGAGTTCAGAGTAGAGAGGTCATGTTGCAACTCTACAAATCTCTGGTGAGACCGCACTTAAATGGACATTGAACACATGAAAACTACCTCACTTTTTAAATATATAATATTTCTGTTTTTGCACATTTTTTAGAATTTATTCAATATACATAAGCTGTAATTTATTTAGTTATTTATTATTTATTTATTTTTCTTCTATATTATGTACTGCAGTGAGCAGCTGCTGCTAAGTTAACAAATTTCACGACACATGCCGGTGATTCTGATTCTGAAATGTCCCTTCTTTACATGTCCTTTGACATTAGGCTCACTGCAGTAACATGCGTTTAAATTTAATTAGCTCTACCTTGGTCTTCACTACATTCTGGTTATCTACACCATGTTTGCACAAACGACAATATCTCACAGTTTCAGGTCACATATTTCACCAGGCACTAAATGTTTTCTCAAGAAAGTTAGGGATATGAGGTCAGTACAGGGAACTGGTTCTGTATAAAGATCACTGATGATCTATTTAATAGTGGAATGAAGTCAAGAGTGTTCATGTCAAAAACAGATTCATGGTTGAAGATTTTCTCAAAGTGTTCCTTCCAGTGGGCTTCTCCTTCCAATTCTCATTTGGCAGCATGCTGCTGAACTTCTTTTACTCTTTCCAATCACCATTTGTTCTTTAACTCACAGCCTCTCTGATGGACTGTGGCTTATAGGTGTCTTCAGAATTATTTCTTCTCAACAGGGTCATAATGGTGGAATTTTGAATCCAAGAACTTCTTGCATTTGTGGTTAATTAATCAAACAACTCTGTTTTTTTCTGGTATAGTAGCCAACATATTGATGCAATTACAAAGAAGGCATGGCAGCAACTATACTTCACTAGGGATTTCAGGAGATATCAAAGACTCTCGCAAATTTCTACAGGTGAACTTTGAAGAGCATTCTAACTGGTTGCATCACCATCTGATATGGAGGGGCCACTGCACAGGATCAGAAAAAGCTGCAGAAAATTGTAAACTCAGTTAGCTCCATCATAGTCACTAACTTCTCCAGCATCGAGGACGCTTTCAAAAGGTAATGCCTCGAGAAGGCAGCATCATCATTAAAGACCCCCATTGCCCTGGATATGCCCTCTTCTCATGGCTACCATCAAGGAGCCTGAAGATACACACTCAATGTTTCAGGAACAGCTTCTTCCACTCTGCCTTCAGATTTCTGAATAGACAATGAACCCATGAACACTACCTCACTATTTTTTGCTCTTTTTGCACTAGTTTTTTTAAAAAATTATATTTCTTATTGTAATTTAATATATTTAAAAATATATTATGTATTGCAAAGTACTGCTGTTGCAAAACAACAAGCTTCAGGACATACTGTATGCCAGTGATATTAAAGCTGATTTGGATTATAACGATAGATTTTTGGATATTCAGGGAATCAAGGAATATAGGATTGAAATGAAAGAATTATGAAGCAGCTCAAGGCCACCTTCAGCTTTTGTTTCATATGCTCTTTTGCCTCTCAGGTTTATTTGTTGAACTTACATTGCACAGTTTGGTAACTGGTAGCAAGTCTTCCCAATGAAACAGAATAGTCCTGCCAACTGGTCTCGGCTTGAAACGTTGACTGTACTCTTTTCCATAGATGCTACCTGGCCTCTGAGTTCCTCCAGCATTTTGTGTGTGTTGCTTGGGTTTCCAGCATCTGCAGATTCTCTCTTGTTTATAAGCGGAATGTGAAGCAGGATTACTCTTTGCACTTCATTATCAAAATCAAAGTGATTATACTGATTAATATTTTCCCTGATGTTTGAATTGCATAATGATTTGTTTGTAGGCAACACTAAACACTCTATGGAATGGCTGTTAAAGCATAGGTACACAAAGTGCACTGCAGATGCTGTGGTCAAAAGCATAGATGCAATGGGAAAGTTGAATTGTTTCCACATGAAGAGTTTGTGAGTGAGTGGCACAAAACAGAGACATTTTTAGTGATGAGGTCATTGCCACTAATAGGAACTGAACATAAAAATTGCATACCGTAGAATTCACAACCAGAGCGAATTTGTAGTTCAGTAATTAAATTTGGTTTCGTTTAATGGAATAAAAACTGGCTGTAGAGCTCCTCAAAATTGAGACTGGAAACATTCATGTAGATTTGTATTGGTCTATTTACTTCAGAAGTTAATACCTCTCCTTGTGGTCTAATGTGGTGATTTCTGAACATCTCCACCTTGTCATGTTTTGTGAGTTCCTGCGATCCGTAGAGCAATGTCATCTGTAGATTAGCCATCTGGTGATTAGCTCACGGCAGTGGCAGTAACGTCAAGAGGGAGGTTCCTGGCAAAGAACAATACAACCAACACCTCAGTGGTGATGATGACGTATCACAAAGGCAGTGAAGGTGGAGGAAGATGTTGCAGCAAAGGAATCCCATTTGTCTTACATTCCACGCCACTTTACCCTGACCCTGATCTGTTAAGGATTGTGTGGTGGCTGCCCATGCATCAGCCTCCCCACATTAAACAAAGTCACCAGCAGGCATTCTTCATTAAGTGAATTCACCCTACCACCCTGGTCTATGTGATCCTGCATCGGCCTCTACAGTCACCTGAGAACCTACTAATAGACAATCCCTTAGGAGGACAACATACTCGACTCGAGTGATCACACTACTACTAACGTGTAAAGCTAAAACAGGCAGCTCCTGTTTGCAAACTCTATGGTTCTCTGTACCTTTTGTTCAAAGTTTGGAAGATTGAAACTCATAATTTTTCTGCCACCCTCCATAGTATAAGGAATTGAAGTATAGTTGCAACATTCCTAGATAGAATATGAGATGTTCTTCATCAAGCTTCCATTGGACCTTGATGTAACAGTGCAGGTAATCACAGATAAAGAGGCCAAAGTTGGAGAGAGATGAAAAATCGAAGTGACGGGCAACAGAAAGCTCAGTATCACTCTTGTAGACTGAATACATGTGCTTTCTAAACAGTCACCTAGTTTGTATTGCAAACTTCCAAACTCAGTATCAAATTCTCCAATTTTAGGCAAATTGCATTCTTTGTTTATGTCAAAATTCTACTGTAATTCATATATCTGTGATATTGGCTCAGTCTTTCTCTCCATTTGGTATAAAGTAACATGCTAGACACCTCCCACAACCCTGCTGTTAGCAACACACAATACAGCCAAAGAAGTCTTCTACTTCTCTTTTCCTATTACCACATTTGACCTGGCCTCACCTTACCACAGAATCAATTTGCCTTGTCCACACCTATGTCATTTTCTCTGCAGCTTAAATCTGCTGAT